>NC_052317.1:42510493-42720493 GCF_016432855.1 Salvelinus namaycush
GCCTTGACCGTTGCATCCTTCCTCAGGGAACTGTCTGCTGATTGCTGACAACAGGGTGACATGTTTGTTAATGTGCAGCTCTCGAGCTCTATAGCCCAGCAGACTCACCTGGGGACAGAGGGTGGACAGGGTGACAGGTTTGTTGTTGTGCTACTCTATAGCCCAGCAGACTCACCTGGGGACAGAGGGTGGACAGGGTGACAGGTTTGTTGTTGTGCTGCTATATAGCGCTATAGCTCAGCAGACTCACCTGGGGACAGAGGGATGGACATGTTAGTTTTAATTAAAGTTTGGGAGACTTTTAGAGGGAGGAGAGAGCATGAGTTCTGAAGTACAGTAAATCCAACCAGTGGCACTTGATTATGTGCTATATCAGACTGCACTAGTGAAGGACTTGATTATATGCTATATCAGACTGCACTAGTGAAGGCCTTGATTATATGCTATATCAGACTGCACTAGTGAAGGCCTTGATTTTATGTTATATCAGACTGCACTAGTGAAGGCCTTGATTTTATGTTATATCAGACTGCACTAGTGAAGACCTTGATTTTATGTTATATCAGACTGCACTAGTGAAGGCCTTGATTATATGCTCTACCAGACTGCACTAGTGAAGGCCTTGATTATATGCTGTATGAGAAGGCACTAGTGAAGGCACTAAGATTTTTTTAGGTGCTTGACAGCAAAGCCACTACACAAGGTTATTGTTTTATTAGGCCTATGTGGTCTAAAAAGGAAGGAAAATACAATCACAAGAATCCACTTTCATAGACAATATCCCGACACAGACCACACATTGCGCAAACAAAACAAGGTAAACAATATCAACTGGAATTACATGGGTCTATTACTGGACTTTTTGTTGATGATTTTGTAAAAAATGGAATGGGAAGAGACTATCAGTGGTAAACATGGTTACAGACCCAACAACACTACTGGCTGTCTGCGAACGTATCCAAGGCTCAGCCAACCGTTCCCATAACAACAGAATGCAACACGTGACTGAAGAGAGACGAGACAACCAATGTGCTAGTTACAGAATCAGCGCGCGCTCTGGAAAGAGCGGGAGAGTGTAAAGGCAGTTTGTCAGTTACAGCAGCACGTTCCCCTGAACGGTAACGGAGAGGTAACGTTAGGTGAGACGCCTGACTACCGGCGACGGGGGTGAGAAGGCAGTTTGTCAGTTACAGCAGCGGGTCCCCCTGAACGGTAACGTTAGGTGAGACGCCTGAATACCGGCGACTGGGGGGTGAGAAGGTGATGAAACGTAATTCAGGAGCTGTAACCGAAAAACAACTGGCATTTGGAAAGTTTGAGGGAGAAAGTGTGGTGGAACAAGTATTGTTAACATTATTAAGTATATTGCTAGCTGGATCGAAGTATCCATTAACATTAGCCAATTTAACTGATGAAATAATTGAGTTTATGGTGTGAAAATTAGCTGGCTAATAAAGTCAGACAGCGAACGTTACCTAGCTAACGGTACAACATCATATGAGCTGACGTTTGTAACCTAACCAATTTGCTATAGTATTAACTAGTATATGACTCCTTGCCGCTCAAGTTATAACGCGTTAATTGTATACTGGACCCTGGCAATATGTGTGAAATGTTAACTAGCTAACGAACGAACTACTAAGCTTTTCCCTATACAGTATTTGGTTAATTTTCAGAATGATAGAATGAGGTGAAAATGAGGCGTTGCTTGTTAAACAAGTGGATTCAGGGATCAAGTGTAGCTGGAGCTGGGCCTGACTTAAGATGGATGCCACTATAGAGGTGAAAGGAACACCACACGCTTTCCCTCTTTCTCACTTCTTCAATACAATGGATGAAAAGGGATATGCCAGGTGTACTCTCTGCCTGAAAGAGATCAATTATGCCAACAAAGAGTATCATGCTCTGCTGCTGGCATATTGTAGAACAGATGTCCACAGGCAGAAAGTGTACAATGTAATAATGTGCAGTGTAGCCCAAAGATATTGCTTTTGTTCTGTTGACCTTGACAGTAACACTTTGAGTGGGATTCTAAAAAAATTTACTTAGTGAATGTTATTTTTGCAGACATGTAGCCTTGTGCACTTGATCAATGTCTACTATAGTGACCACAATAATAGAGCAAACAGAATGCCTGTTTGTTTCATTCTATTTCTACTTTTAAATGTTTTTCCCCAAGTGCAATATTTAGATGTGTGTGTGGTCACAAGCGTTTTATTATAAAGGCTGTCATGTCTAATGCGGAAGACACATTTCAGTTGAATACATTCAGTTGGACAACTGACTAGGTATCCCCCTTTCTCTTTCCTAACTGCAATATCAGTGTCATTTGCAGTAAAGTCTAGGCAACAAATAACATTGGATCGCTTTCTTTACATTTTTTTAGCTGTGAGTTAGATTCACATTAACCACTTTTTGTTTTACACACAGAGACTGATCTTATGGATCATATTCTTTGTTGTTTAATTAGTTAAAACCTGCATTTTTCCCTAGCAGGGATTTTTTTTGCAGGTTTCAGTGCAACAAAAAGTATCACCTTTTTGGGAGCTCACCAGTTTGCATCCCTGAAACCAATTCAGATGTACAAACTATGGCAAAAGGGAACGATGAGCGGAAAAGAGGCAAGCTGTAATTTCAATTAAGACATTAATGAGCGAGTAGTCAACTATTGGTTCAGCACTTTTGAAAGGTACAACGACAGAATTCAGAACATGGGCCGTTCTTCCAATATTCTCCCTGTACACCAAGTCAGAACTGTAGGATAATTAAAGGAGGCATATAAGCAGACAATGAAAGCTCTTAGAATATTCGTTGATGACATTTCACCAAAGTCTGCCATTCTCTGGATTTATGGTGCATTCAAGACAACTGGGAACTCTGGGGGAGGAACAAGGTTGAATCATGTCAGTGATCTTCAAGTTGGAGATCTAGAAAGAGGTCAGAGTTCCTGACTTGGAATTCCGAGTTGGATGAATGTTCAAAACGTATTTCCCCAATCCGAGCTCGTTCTTTTCCGTGGCAGAAGTCATGCTGGCTTGACAGCATGGCCAATGTATTCAACCTTTTCAGGCCCATGGTGTTGCGTGTGAATGTGTATCCTTTTTAAGCTTGAAAAAGAGACTCCTTCAGACAGATGTTTTAAATCCTTAAACCCAGACTTGATTCACACACGCTCTCCACTGAATAGCAGGCAGTGGAAGCAAAATAGTGATTGCTTTGCAACACTTGTACTTAGCCATTGATTCCTTCCAAACCACTCATTGTTGAATTTTGCGATTTCTGACTTGTTGCGTAATGTTTATGTCCAATGGCCGATGAGCACTGATAAGTTTTATCTATAGTTTATCTTCATATGACAAGGATTTGCCAGTAGATTGTCAATGTGATTCATGATGATGACTGCTTGTCTAGCTTGCTAGCTAAGATTTTGAAAGTATGATGTTGGCGTGATCAGTCCAATCAAAGCTACAGTAGATTTGACGTCATTCTATCTGTGACCTTGAGCCTTCTTGGACGGGCACTTCTAATGTGAATCTCTGGGAGCAGCCAAGGGGGCTTGAACTGCCTAGCTCTCCCTGTAGATTTGGCTGTGACGTAGTGTCCCCATGAGTGACAGAACACTGAGCCAATCCCGGTGCAACTAAAGAAGATAACCAACCCCTACGCTCTGTATTTTCTGCTGGCTGCCCCTCCACCAAAGAAATCAGTGAGCTAAGCTCAAACACCTGCATTTTGGAGATGCCTTAAGAAAGAGACCATGTTTGTATGCAGCTTTATTAACCCAAGTATTATTTATATATATATATATTTTTTACACCGTTTGCAAACTGATGTGACATGAATTAATGGCAAAATAACATGCAAAACAAGGCTAAAAAATATGTTTATTTGCTTAACAGTTGGGGCTCAAAACATATGGGTCTCTGCCCTGAATGAAAGGTCGCCACTGTAGACAACTTTAGCACAGTTCCGAACGTCTTTTTTAACAACAGCCTGTATAGAGATCAAAACGTCTCAGGTGCTGCAGCATGTGCTCATTCATTGTCATGCTCTGTGTGGTATTAAAAAAAGATTCTGCTCGTCTGCAGTGATGTAAAATCACTTCTACAAAGGGTTGGTCTAATACAATGCCGATTGGTTAAAACCGCATTCCAGACGGTGTATGTTCCACAAGTTACCACGAGCAAAATTGTATTTATTTATAACCTTTATTTAACTATTCAAGTCAGTTAAGAACAAATTCTTATTTTACAATGACTGCCTACCCCGGCCAAACTCTAACCTGGACGACGCTGGGCCAATTGTGCACCGCCCTATGGGACTCCCAATCACGGCCAGTTGTGATACAGCCAGGAATCAAACCAGGGTCTGTAGTGACGCCTCTAGCACTTATATGCAGTGCCTTAGACCGCTGCGCCACTCGGGAGGCCAAATCAATGACGTTAAAATGCCTGTTTACTCTGTTCCATCTGACTACGCAAGCCCCTGTCTCGTCAGGCAATTTTATAAACTTCATCTCCACTATAAAAGCATCTAGACATTCTCTCACATTTCCTTTAGACTAACATTTAGTATTCAACAGCAAATATCTGTATAAACCCTGCTGTCTGTCTCTGACATTTGCAACATGATTTGAATATTCAAATTCAAATCTCCAGCTGTCCCATAGCAATGAACATGTTGGGATGAGACAGACAGGCAGCCAAAAACATGAATCAGCATAATTCTTATGGATAGAAACATATATATATATTTTTTAACAAAGTGCAGCTAGTTCGCAGTCTTTCCAGCTTCATTTTGAAGTGATTGTGTTAGCTGTGTTGTTGGCTTGCTCCTGATTGTTGGCTTGCTCCTGATGTATCCTGATGAGATTTTCTATGCCAGGTGAAACAGCACATCATTGTTATGGATGTATCCAAATAAATGTCACTAGAAAAACAGCTTAAAACAAATGCTAATGCAGCTTCTCTATTTTATTTTTTGTGTTCAGCGAGGGTTGGGTAAAAATATATTTTAATGAAGGGTGTGCCATTCATTTTAATTTCAGGTCCAATTTTCTCCAGGTACCCCTCAAATAACATACTGTCCCCTAAGACTGAATTTAATTAGGGAGCTACCTCTTTTCTTCAGCCTTGAAGACAAGCACAGCGATGGCCTAATAATCATATTGCGTAGGCTAAATTATATGGACCTACACCTAAATGTAGGCCTACAACGTTTTATATGCATTTTTAGAATCATCTTTGTCACATGTGTTATTTAACTCGATGATGATTACATATTGCACTCTCATCATCCAACAGAGTATTGCAGTTATTTTAAAATAAGTGTATCACAAGTCCAAATACATTTCATGAGGTGCTTGTTGGGAGTCCCTCTTACAGACCGACATAGGCTACAAGCACTGCTACATAAATAATCATTGCTACTATAGTATAGGCCGGGGGTATTCAACTCTTACCCTACAAGGTCCGGAGCCTGTTGGTTTTCTGTTCTCTCTGATAATTAATTGTACACACACACCTGGTATCCCAGGTATAAATCAGTCCCTGATTAGAGGGGAACAATAAATGCAGTGGAACTGGCTTGGAGGTCCAGAGTTGAGTCAGAGGGGTCTATAGTACGTGTATACCAATTTGTAAGTCGCTCTGGATAAGAGCGTCTGCTAAATGACTTAAATGTAAATGTATGCCTACACTCGCATGTAAAGCATTTTACATGCATTATTAGAATCATCCATTTCGTCATGTGTGGACCAGCAGTGAACCGTTTTCCAAAAGCTTGATGCGAAGGATGGCTCAAAACCTATGGTTAATGAGCACTGTCGTTTGAGTCAACAGCTTTAGCTATATGTGGTGACAGTACATGAATGGTGCCTTGTTTGTAACAACCCACTATAAGCTTTATGTTGTATACGCCTCCATATTTTCTCTGTAAAAGCACATGGATGTCTGTGAAATGGAAAAGAAAACCTGGGATTTTGTCATGTGCGAAAACGTAACGTTAGTATCGTATCAAGGATGCGATGACCATGCAATACTCCCACTATACACTTGACAGACCAAGTGAAGGGGAACAAAAGCCAACTTTGAATTTGTCAGTAACCCTCTGGATCGCGTGTTCTCTCCTCTCCATGTCTGCTCCACACAGATGAACAGGTGTCGGTCAATTACTACAATTAACACATTTCGGCTAATCGCTCAGCATTACCAGTAATCTATATGCAAACATTTGGTGGGACAGAAAGGAAAAGGGGAAATCAAACAATTAACTCCTCTTGCCTCTACACTATCTGTCCATTAATTCACAGTACTCCATTCTGTTTATTTGTGTTTTATCTGTCGGCTCTGTGTTTTAACTCAGGCTCTGTGTGTAGTTAATCCGACCCTCTCTGCCTAGTCGTCGCCATTTTTACCTGCTGTTGCTGTGTTAGCTGACTAGCTGCTGTTATCTCACCTGTTGTTTTAGCTAGCTCTCCCAATCAAGACCTGCAATCACTTTATGCCTTACTGTATGTCTCTCTCAAATATCAATATGCCTTGTATACTGTTGTTCAGGCTAGTTATCATTGTTTTGGTTTGCAATGGACCCCGTAGTTCCACTCTCCGTACCTCTGATACCTCCTTTGTCCCACCTCACCCATTGAGACCAGCATGTCCAGAGATACAACCTCTCTTATCATCACCCAGTGCCTGGGCTTGCCTCCGCTGTACCCGTGCCCCACCATACCCCTGTCTGCACATTATGCCCAGAATCTATTCTACCACGCCCATAAATCTGCTCCTTTTATTCCTTGTCCCCAACGCTCTAGGCGACCAGTTTTGATAGCCTTTAGCCGCACCCTCATCCTACTACTCCTCTGTTCCTCGGGTGAAGTGGAGGTAAACCCAGGCCCTGCATGTCCCCAGGCACCCTCATTTGTTGACTTCTGTGATCGAAAAAGCCTTGGCCTCATACATGTCAACATTAGAAGCCTCCTCCCTGAGTTTGTCTTACTCACCGCTTTAGCACACTCTGCCAACCCTGATGTCCTTGCCGTGTCTGAATCCTGGCTTAGGAAGGCCACCAAAAATTCTGAGATTGCCATACCCAACTATAACACTTTCCGTCAAGATAGAACTGCCAAAGGTGGAGGAGTTGCAATCTACTGCAGAGATAGCCTGCAAAGTTCTGTCATACTTTCCAGGTCTATGCCCAAACAGTTCGAACTTCTAATTAAAAAAATTAATCTCTCCAGAAATAAGTCTCTCACTATTGCCGCCTGCTACCGACCCCCCTCAGCTCCCAGCTGTGCCCTGGACACCATCTGTGAATTGATCGCTCCCCATCTAGCTTCAGAGTTTGTTCTGTTAGGTGACCTAAACTGGGATATGCTTAACACCCCGGCAGTCCTACAATCTAAGCTAGATGCCCTCAATCTCACACAAATCATCAAGGAACCCACCAGGTACAACCCTAAATCCGTAAACATGGGCACCCTAATAGACATTATCCTGACCAACTTGCCCTCCAAATACACCTCTGCTGTCTTCAATCAAGATCTCAGCGATCACTGCCTCATTGCCTGTATCCGCTACGGGTCCGCGGTCAAACGACCACCCCTCATCACTGTCAAACGCTCCCTAAAACCTTTCTAATCGACCTGGCCCGGGTACCCTGGAAGGATATTGACCTCATCCCGTCAGTTGAGGATGCCTGGTCATTCTTTAAAAGTTACTTCCTCACCATATTAGACAAGCATGCTCCGTTCAAAAAATGCAGAACTAAGAACAGATATAGCCCTTGGTTCACTCCAGACCTGACTGCCCTCGACCAGCACAAAAACATCCTGTGGCGAACTGCAATAGCATCGAAGAGCCCCCGCGATATGCAACTGTTCAGGGAAGTCAGGAACCAATACACGCAGTCAGTCAGGAAAGCAAAGGCCAACTTTTTCAAGCAGAAATTTGCATCCTGTAGCTCTAACTCCAAAAAGTTCTGGGATACTGTAAAGTCCATGGAGAACAAGAGCACCTCCTCCCAGCTGCCCACTGCACTGAGGCTAGGTAACACGGTCACCACCGATAAATCCGTGATAATCGAAAACTTCAACAAGCATTTCTCAACGGCTGGCCATGCCTTCCTCCTGGGGACTCCAACCTTGGCCAACAGCCCCGCCCCCCCCGCTGCTACTCACCCAAGCCTCCCCAGCTTCTCCTTTACCCAAATCCAGATAGCAGATGTTCTGAAAGAGCTGGAAAACCTGGACCCATACAAATCAGCTGGGCTTGACAATCTGGACCCCTATTTCTGAAACTGTCCGCCGCCATTGTCGCACCCCCTATTACCAGCCTGTTCAACCTCTCCTTCGTATCATCTGAGATCCCCAAGGATTGGAAAGCTGCCGCGGTCATCCCCCTCTTCAAAGGGGGAGACACCCTGGACCCAAACTGTTACAGACCTATATCCATCCTGCCCTGCCTATCTAAGGTCTTCGAACGCCAAGTCAACAAACAGATCACTGACCATCTCGAATCCCACCGTACCTTCTCCGCTGTGCAATCCGGTTTCCGAGCCGGTCACAGGTGCACCTCAGCCACGCTCAAGGTACTAAACGATATCATAAATGCCATCGATAAAAGACAGTACTGTGCAGCCGTCTTCATCGACCTGGCCAAGGCTTTCGACTCTGTCAATCACCATATTCTTATCGGCAGACTCAGTAGCCTCGGTTTTTCTAATGACTGCCTTGCCTGGTTCACCAACTACTTTGCAGACAGAGTTCAGTGTGTCAAATCGGAGGGCATGCTGTCCGGTCCTCTGGCAGTCTCTATGGGGGTACCTCAGGGTTCAATTCTCAGGCCGACTCTTTTCTCTGTATATATCAATGATGTTGCTCTTGCTGCGGGCGATTCCCTGATCCACCTCTACGCAGACGACACCATTCTGTATACTTCTGGCCCTTCCTTGGACACTGTGCTATCTAACCTCCAAATGAGCTTCAATGCCATACAACACTCCTTCCGTGGCCTCCAACTGCTCTTAAACGCTAGTAAAACCAAATGCATGCTTTTCAACCGTTCGCTGCCTGCACCCGCACGCCCGACTAGCATCACCACCCTGGACGGTTCCGACCTAGAATATGTGGACATCTATAAGTACCTAGGTGTCTGGCTAGACTGCAAACTCTCCTTCCAGACTCATATCAAACATCTCCAATCCAAAATCAAATCTAGAGTCGGCTTTCTATTTCGCAACAAAGCCTCCTTCACTCACGCCGCCAAACTTACCCTAGTAAAACTGACTATCCTACCGATCCTCGACTTCGGCGATGTCATCTACAAAATAGCTTCCAATACTCTACTCAGCAAACTGGATGCAGTTTATCACAGTGCCATCCGTTTTGTTACTAAAGCACCTTATACGACCCACCACTGCGACCTGTATGCCCTAGTCGGCTGGCCCTCGCTACATGTTCGTCGTCAGACCCACTGGCTCCAGGTCATCTACAAGGCTATGCTAGGTAAAGTGCCGCCTTATCTCAGTTCACTGGTCACGATGGCTACACCCACCCGTAGCACGCGCTCCAGCAGGTGTATCTCACTGATCATCCCTAAAGCCAAAACCTCATTTGGACGCCTTTCCTTCCAGTTCTCTGCTGCCTGCGACTGGAACGAATTGCAAAAATCTCTGAAGTTGGAGACTTTTATCTCCCTCAACAACTTGAAACATCTGCTATCCGAGCAGCTAACCGATCGCTGCAGCTGTACATAGTCCATCGGTATATAGCCCACCCAATTTACCTACCTCACCCCCCATACTGCTTTTATTTATTTACTTTTCTGCTCTTTTGCACACCAGTATCTCTACTTGCACATGATCATCTGATGATTTATCACTCCAGTGTTAATCTGCTAAATTGTAATTATTCGATTTATTGCCTACCTCCTCATGCCTTTTGCACACATTGTATATAGATTCTCTTTTTTTCTACCATGTTATTGACTTGTTTATTGTTTACTCCATGTGTAACTCTGTGTTGTTGTCTGTTCACACTGCTATGCTTTATCCTGGCCAGGTCGCAGTTGCAAATGAGAACTTGTTCTCAACTAGCCTACCTGGTTAAATAAAGGTTAAATAAAAAAAATCTGACTGGGTAAATAACTTTATTTTGAGTTAATGTGGACCCAATGACTTGAGCACAGGGGACGCTATTATCTGGAGGTTTAGTGACTCCACTACATCACTGGGTGAAACAGTCATTATCTGGGGGTTTAGTGACTCCACTACATCACGGGGTGATACAGTCATTATCTGGAGGTTTAGTGACTCCACTACATCACTGGGTGATATAGTCATTATCTGGAGGTTTAGTGACTCCACTACATCACTGGGTGATACAGTCATTATCTGGAGGTTTAGTGACTCCACTACATCACTGGGTGAAACAGTCATTATCTGGAGGTTTAGTGACTCCACTACATCACTGGGTGAAACGGTCATTATCTGGGGGTTTAGTGACTCCACTACATTACTGGGTGAAACAGTCATTATCTGGAGGTTTAGTGACTCCACTACATCACTGGGTGATACAGTCATTATCTGGAGGTTTAGTGACTCCACTACATCACTGGGTGAAACAGTCATTATCTGGAGGTTTAGTGACTCCACTACATCACTGGGTGAAACAGTCATTATCTGGAGGTTTAGTGACTCCACTACATCACTGGGTGAAACAGTCATTATCTGGAGGTTTAGTGACTCCACTACATCACTGGGTGAAACAGTCATTATCTCCTGTACTACTTCTGGACTTCAATATGCTGCAGCATCTAGTATGTTGATAACAATGGAAACGACACGACTGAGGTGCAACCCCATACTTGTCTGACAAACATTTAAAATGTAAAAAATGTGACTAAGACTAAATAAATAGAGTGCCAAAATTAACACTGGCTAAAGGCATGTACAGAATATACCGGAACTAGCAACCTAGGGCTCATATTTCCTACATTACTTCTTAGGGTGTTCACCAGTAAAATTATTAATTCAAAATGTATACACACTTCCAGCCAACAGATTTGCGTCGGGAAAACAATAGCCTAAACCCCATGTCTCTACCATGTATGGTTGAAAAGTTAAGACGATTTACTCAGAATTTAGCATGTTCAGAGTAAATGGAATGACGTAACGGCATGATCAACGTAGTAACTGCTCTATAGAACTCTGTGGCGCTACTCCGCGGCAGAACAGCGCTAACTTTGAGCGTCAACTGACGAGCTAACTAGTGGCTGCAGGTTCGTGAGTGAAAACATGGGCTTTTTCTAAATTAAATACGCGGAATACCAAACAGAAATATTGAGTCCCCATTTTTTCCCCCCTCGAAGCTAATAAGACAATTTCAATATTCCCCCTCCGAAGACAACCTGTTCCTGTTTTCATGATGTCTTGCCCTTAAATCGCCATAGAAACTAGCAACGGTCACAGCAAATTAATGTTCTTCTTTAATCAACACTGGCAAGTACATGAAGGTTATAATATGGTAGATAAATCACACAATGAATCATTAAATAGTTATGATAGGGCAAAGAAACCTACATTGACATTTCATTTCGTAGCACCCTCTTGACTTATCTAATTTTTATTAACATACTAGAGCAGTAAGCCCTATACTTTGTTTATATTAGACTAATGAAATGACCATATAAAACCTTTGTGCCATGGTCCTTTCCCTAGACTTCTAGAGGACAGTTGCATACCATGACCTCTAAATATCTAGATGCCAGTCACACACTTTAATCAGTCAAATAAATACCTAAATGAAACCGCAGTGTTTATCTTCTGAAACAGCTCAGACTGATGACTAGGGTTGTAAAATTCTGGGAACTTTCCCAACATTTTTCCTGCAATTCCAGTTGGAGGATTCCCATATTTCCTGCTTAGTCTCTCCTGATTCCAGGAATCTTCTAACCAAACACTTTTGGGAAGCTTACCGGAATTTTGCAACCCTCATCTCCATAGTCCCATTAAAATACGGTCTGCATTTACAATGCAAACTCATTCTGTCAAAAACATCACTCATTCCAAGGTTACTTTAAAACATGATTTCGTATGGGGAAACATCCATATTATAACATGCATTGACACCATGATCATTGTGTGTGGAAAGAAGAAGCTTCTTGAGTGACAGAAAGGTATGAAAATGTTCATCAGTCACCATTATATGGGGCCTTTATAAAGAGATCTCTGTCAATCTGGGGCTGAGAACAAGGGTTGGGACACTAGCTCAGTTTCAGTCTCTGCCCAATCAACCCCCTTAACCATTCTCCATAAGTGGCTAGCAGTTAATTTGGGACTGGGTGTCTCTCACCCAATCCCAAATCAACCCTACCCCCCAATGCACTTTTGGAGACCCATCCAATCTTCTCAGATCTAGGGGTAGATCTGGCTTCCCACTGCCTCTTCCAGGGCGGAGGGGTGGAGTTGGGGGCTGGCTGTTGTGGAGAGGGGGGTGGCGGTGGCGGTGGTGCAGCTGTTGATGTGCTGCAGGGAGTGGGAGTCGGCCCCCAGGTAGGCCAACAGCAGCTCAGACCGGCGATGGAGGAGGTGGAGCATGTCCTCAGCTAGAGTTTCCACACTGCAGTACCGCACCTTCTCCAGGTCAAAGACATCCTTCAGGAAGAACAGCACCTGATCCTGGAGGAAGACAGTTAGAAACCATACAAAATAGTCTCTTTATCTAAGACACTGGACAAGCCTAATCCTGGATCATTTAGCATGCTTTTAGTCCAGTCTAGGCAACCGGTACATTGAGTAGGGGATATGGAGACATGAGAACATCCTTAAAGAACAGATCAATTGATATAGAGTAGTGTTACAATGGCTAAGTCTCCCCTGACTTCAGCTGGACAACCTGATCAAATAAAAAAGGTAACATTACTCTACCTTGAAGAAGCAGCAGAAGTCGTGCAGGGAGGTCTTGGGCCCTAAGAAGCCCCAGGCCAGGACAGGACTGACCTGCTCACACACAGAGTAGAAGTGGGCTATGAACCCATCATGCACCTAGGGAGGAGGAGGAGAGGTTGAATACAGGCTAACCAGAAAAGTACAATTATTTTTAAAAATCCAGCAAAAAAAACATTCCTGTACCCTCATGTGTTGTCTCTTCTGCTTCAGCACCGACCAACAGCTAGACGCCACCGCCTGGCAACACGAAACACAACACATTACAATGCTGCAACAAGTTCTCTCCCATCACACCGTTGCCTATTCTAGACAGCCTTTTCATGGTCCTTTGAGCCAGACACAACGCTGGTCCTGGTCTCTGGACAGTAGTTATCTACATAGGCAGACAAAGTGTCTCCGACTCACTGTCTCTTTGAAGGATGAGTTGAGCCAACGATTGTTGACAACGTTCTGGATGGAGATGGGAGGATTCTCCAGGTCCTCAAATGAGTCCATCAGGATGAAGTCCAACACGATGTCATAGAAGTTCAGGTGTTTCACCTGGTCAGGAGGAATAACATGCAGTCAGGATCAGTGTGTGAGATCAGGATGAAGTCCAACACGATGTCATAGAAGTTCAGGTGTTTCATCTGGTCAGGAGGAATAACATGCAGTCAGATCAGTGTGTGAGATCAGGATGAAGTCCAACAGGAAGTTCAGGTGTTTCATCTGGTCAGGAGGAATAACATGCAGTCAGATCAGTGTGTGAGATCAGGATGAAGTCCAACAGGAAGTTCAGGTGTTTCACCTGGTCAGGAGGAATAACATGCAGTCAGTTCAGTGTGTGAGATCAGGATGAAGTCCAACAGGAAGTTCAGGTGTTTCACCTGGTCAGGAGGAATAACATGCAGTCAGATCAGTGTGTGAGATCAGGATGAAGTCCAACAGGAAGTTCAGGTGTTTCACCTGGTCAGGAGGAATAACATGCAGTCAGGATCAGTGTGTGAGATCAGGATGAAGTCCAACACGATGTCATAGAAGTTCAGGTGTTTCATCTGGTCAGGAGGAATAACATGCAGTCAGATCAGTGTGTGAGATCAGGATGAAGTCCAACAGGAAGTTCAGGTGTTTCATCTGGTCAGGAGGAATAACATGCAGTCAGATCAGTGTGTGAGATCAGGATGAAGTCCAACAGGAAGTTCAGGTGTTTCATCTGGTCAGGAGGAATAACATGCAGTCAGTTCAGTGTGTGAGATCAGGATGAAGTCCAACAGGAAGTTCAGGTGTTTCACCTGGTCAGGAGGAATAACATGCAGTCAGATCAGTGTGTGAGATCAGGATGAAGTCCAACAGGAAGTTCAGGTGTTTCATCTGGTCAGGAGGAATAACATGCAGTCAGATCAGTGTGTGAGATCAGGATGAAGTCCAACAGGAAGTTCAGGTGTTTCACCTGGTCAGGAGGAATAACATGCAGTCAGATCAGTGTGTGTGAGAGAATGAGAGTCTCACCCCTCTCGTGGCCAGCTCCACCTCAGTGTTCTCCCAGTGTTCCGGGTGCTCCAGGAAAACAATCATCTCCTCAAACACTTCTTCAAACCTCTTCGGGCTCTGTCGACCAATTACACAACTCCGTTAGGATTATTAGCCAATCACACACCTCCGTTAAGACTAGACAAACACTATCGACCAGTCAAAAACATCTGTCACACAGGAGCACCCAATCAGCTGATCAAAACTCAAACCTGTTTGGGCTCTGTCGACCAATCAAACCTATTAAGTTTCAAGTTTTTATTGTCATGTGCACTAGTATAGTGAAATGCCTGTCTTGCTTGCCCTTTCCCAACAATTAGCCAATCACAAAAAGCACCCACTCAGCTGATCAATCCATTGTGACTATCCTATCACACAAACAGTCAGGAACAATTAAAGGTAGAAGTGTATAGTTTCAGCATTAATAGTTTCTCTAAAACAACATAATAAATATAATTACCATCTTACCTTACGCGCTTTTACAATTATGGAAGACAGGATCTTCTTTCCGGTTTCGGCCAGAAACGTCCTCGTTGCTCTCTCACACAGAATCAGCTAGAGATGGAATGGACCCAATCACCAGTTTAGATTACAGTACTACAGGGGCATGGTACGGTTTATCATGATGTATTCTTTAGGAGTATATTACAGAGGCATGGTACAGTTTATCATGATGTATTCTTTAGGAGTATATTACAGTATTACAGAGGCATGGTACAGTTTATCATGATGTTTTCTTTAGGAGTATATTACAGTATTACAGGGGCATGGTACAGTTTATCATGATGTATTCTATAGGAGTATATTACAGTATTACAGGGGCATGGTACGGTTTATCATGATGTATTCTTTAGGAGTATATTACAGTATTACAGAGGCATGGTACGGTTTATCATGATGTATTCTTTAGGAGTATATTACAGTATTACAGAGGCATGGTACGGTTTATCATGATGTATTCTTTAGGAGTATATTACAGTATTACAGTGACATGGTACGGTTTATCATAATGTATTCTATAGGAGTATATTACAGTATTACAGAGGCATGGTACGGTTTATCATGATGTATTCTTTAGGAGTATATTACAGAGGCATGGTACAGTTTATCATGATGTATTCTTTAGGAGTATATTACAGTATTACAGAGGCATGGTACAGTTTATCATGATGTTTTCTTTAGGAGTATATTACAGTATTACAGGGGCATGGTACAGTTTATCATGATGTATTCTATAGGAGTATATTACAGTATTACAGGGGCATGGTACGGTTTATCATGATGTATTCTTTAGGAGTATATTACAGTATTACAGGGGCATGGTACGGTTTATCATGATGTATTCTTTAGGAGTATATTACAGTATTACAGAGGCATGGTACGGTTTATCATGATGTATTCTTTAGGAGTATATTACAGTATTACAGGGGCATGGTATGGTTTATCATGATGTATTCTATAGGAGTATATTACAGTATTACAGGGGCATGGTACGGTTTATCATGATGTATTCTATAGGAGTATATTACAGTATTACAGAGGCATGGTACGGTTTATCATGATGTATTCTTTAGGAGTATATTACAGTATTACAGAGGCATGGTACGGTTTATCATGATGTATTCTTTAGGAGTATATTACAGTATTACAGGGGCATGGTACGGTTTATCATGATGTATTCTTTAGGAGTATATTACAGAGGCATGGTACGGTTTATCATGATGTATTCTTTAGGAGTATATTACAGTATTACAGAGGCATGGTAAGGTTTATCATGATGTATTCTATAGGAGTATATTACAGTATTACAGGGGCATGGTAAGGTTTATCATGATGTATTCTTTAGGAGTATATTACAGTATTACAGGGGCATGGTACGGTTTATCATGATGTATTCTTTAGGAGTATATTACAGTATTACAGAGGCATGGTAAGGTTTATCATGATGTATTCTATAGGAGTATATTACAGTATTACAGGGGCATGGTAAGGTTTATCATGATGTATTTTTTAGGAGTATATTACAGTATTACAGGGGCATGGTACGGTTTATCATGATGTATTCTATAGGAGTATATTACAGTATTACAGGGGCATGGTACGGTTTATCATGATGTATTCTTTAGGAGTATATTACAGTATTACAGGGGCATGGTACGGTTTATCATGATGTATTCTTTAGGAGTATATTACAGTATTACAGCGGCATGGTAAGGTTTATCATGATGTATTCTTTAGGAGTGTATTACAGGGGCATGGTACGGTTTATCATGATGTATTCTATAGGAGTATATTACAGTATTACAGGGGCATGGTACGGTTTATCATGATGTATTCTATAGGAGTATATTACAGAGGCATGGTACAGTTTATCATGATGTATTCTTTAGGAGTATATTACAGTATTACAGCGGCATGGTACGGTTTATCATGATGTATTCTTTAGGAGTATATTACAGTATTACAGGGACATGGTACGGTTTATCATAATGTATTCTATAGGAGTATATTACAGTATTACAGAGGCATGGTACGGTTTATCATGATGTATTCTTTAGGAGTATATTACAGAGGCATGGTACGGTTTATCATGATGTATTCTATAGGAGTATATTACAGCGGCATGGTAAGGTTTATCATGATGTATTCTTTAGGAGTATATTACAGTATTACAGAGGCATGGTACGGTTTATCACGATGTATTCTATAGGAGTATATTACAGTATTACAGAGGCATGGTACGGTTTATCATGATGTATTCTTTAGGAGTATATTACAGTATTACAGCGGCATGGTACGGTTTATCATGATGTATTCTATAGGAGTATATTACAGCGGCATGGTACGGTTTATCATGATGTATTCTTTAGGAGTATATTACAGAGGCATGGTACGGTTTATCATGATGTATTCTATAGGAGTATATTACAGAGGCATGGTACAGTTTATCATGATGTATTCTTTAGGAGTATATTACAGTATTACAGGGGCATGGTAAGGTTTATCATGATGTATTCTTTAGGAGTATATTACAGTATTACAGGGGCATGGTACGGTTTATCATGATGTATTCTTTAGGAGTATATTACAGTATTACAGGGGCATGGTACGGTTTATCATGATGTATTCTTTAGGAGTATATTACAGTATTACAGAGGCATGGTACGGTTTATCATGATGTATTCTTTAGGAGTATATTACAGTATTACAGGGGCATGGTACGGTTTATCATGATGTATTCTTTAGGAGTATATTACAGTATTACAGAGGCATGGTACGGTTTATCATGATGTATTCTTTAGGAGTATATTACAGAGGCATGGTACGGTTTATCATGATGTATTCTTTAGGAGTATATTACAGTATTACAGGGGCATGGTACGGTTTATCATGATGTATTCTTTAGGAGTATATTACAGAGGCATGGTACGGTTTATCATGATGTATTCTTTAGGAGTATATTACAGTATTACAGGGGCATGGTACGGTTTATCATGATGTATTCTTTAGGAGTATATTACAGAGGCATGGTACGGTTTATCATGATGTATTCTATAGGAGTATATTACAGTATTACAGGGGCATGGTACGGTTTATCATGATGTATTCTTTAGGAGTATATTACAGTATTACAGGGGCATGGTACGGTTTATCATGATGTATTCTTTAGGAGTATATTACAGTATTACAGGGGCATGGTATGGTTTATCATGATGTATTCTATAGGAGTATATTACAGTATTACAGAGGCATGGTACGGTTTATCATGATGTATTCTTTAGGAGTATATTACAGTATTACAGGGGCATGGTACGGTTTATCATGATGTATTCTTTAGGAGTATATTACAGAGGCATGGTACAGTTTATCATGATGTATTCTTTAGGAGTATATTAGAGGCATGGTACGGTTTATCATGATGTATTCTTTAGGAGTATATTACAGTATTACAGCGGCATGGTACGGTTTATCATGATGTATTCTATAGGAGTATATTACAGCGGCATGGTACGGTTTATCATGATGTATTCTTTAGGAGTATATTACAGAGGCATGGTACGGTTTATCATGATGTATTCTATAGGAGTATATTACAGAGGCATGGTACAGTTTATCATGATGTATTCTTTAGGAGTATATTACAGTATTACAGGGGCATGTAAGGTTTATCATGATGTATTCTTTAGGAGTATATTACAGTATTACAGGGGCATGGTACGGTTTATCATGATGTATTCTTTAGGAGTATATTACAGTATTACAGGGGCATGGTACGGTTTATCATGATGTATTCTTTAGGAGTATATTACAGTATTACAGAGGCATGGTACGGTTTATCATGATGTATTCTTTAGGAGGGCATGGTACGTTTATCATGATGTATTCTTTAGGAGTATATTACAGGGGCATGGTACGGTTTATCATGATGTATTCTTTAGGAGTATATTACAGTATTACAGAGGCATGGTACGGTTTATCATGATGTATTCTTTAGGAGTATATTTACAGAGGCATGGTACGGTTTATCATGATGTATTCTTAGAGTTTAGAGGGGCATGTACGGTTATTACAGTATTACAGGGGCATGGTACGGTTTATCATGATGTATTCTTTAGGAGTATATTACAGAGGCATGGTACGGTTTATCATGATGTATTCTTTAGGAGTATATTACAGTATTACAGGGGCATGGTACGGTTTATCATGATGTATTCTTTAGGAGTATATTACAGAGGCATGGTACGGTTTATCATGATGTATTCTATAGGAGTATATTACAGTATTACAGGGGCATGGTACGGTTTATCATGATGTATTCTTTAGGAGTATATTACAGTATTACAGGGGCATGGTACGGTTTATCATGATGTATTCTTTAGGAGTATATTACAGTATTACAGGGGCATGGTAATTGTTTTTTTATCATGATGTATTCTATAGGATATATTACAGTATTACAGAGGCATGGTACGGTTTATCATGATGTTTCTTTAGGAGTATATTACAGTATTACAGGGGCATGGTACGGTTTTATCATGATGTATTCTTTAGGAGTATATTACAGAGGCCTGGTACAGTTTATCATGATGTATTCTTTAGGAGTATATTACAGACAGGGCATGGTACGGTTATCATGATGTATTCTTTAGGAGTATATTACAGTATTACAGGGCATGGTAGGTTTATCATGATGTATTCTTAGGTAGTATTTACAGTATTACAGGGGCATGGTACGTTTATCATGATGTATTCTTAGGAGTATATTACAGTATTACAAGGGGCATGGTAACGGTTATTCATGATGTATTCTTTAGGAGTATATTACAGTATTACAGAGGCATGGTACGGTTTTATCATGAGTATTCTTTAGGAGTATATTACAGTATTACAGAGGCATGGTACGGTTATCATGATGTATTCTTTAGGAGTATATTACATATTAACAGGGCATTGTCGGTGTTTTTATCATGATTTATTCTATAGGAGTATATTACAGTATTACAGCGCATGGTAAGGTTTAATAATGATGTATTCTTTAGGATTATATGACAGAGGCATGGTAACGTTTCATGAATGTATTCTTTATGATTAATATACATTTTACAGCGGCCTGGTACGGTTATCATGATGTATTCTATAGGAGTATATTACAGTATTACAGGGGCATGGTACGGTTTATCATGATGTATTCTATAGGAGTATATTACAGTAATACAGGGGCATGGTACGGTTTATCATGATGTATTCTATAGGGTATATTACAGTATTACAGAGGCATGGTACGGTTTATCATGATGTATTCTTTAGGAGTATATTACAGAGGCATGGTAAGGTTTATCATGATGTATTCTATAGGAGTATATTACAGAGGCATGGTACAGTTTATCATGATGTATTCTTTAGGAGTATATTACAGAGGCATGGTAAGGTTTATCATGATGTATTCTATAGGAGTATATTACAGCGGCATGGTACGGTTTATCATGATGTATTCTATAGGAGTATATTACAGTATTACAGCGGCATGGTACGGTTTATCATGATGTATTCTTTAGGAGTATATTACAGTATTACAGAGGCATGGTACGGTTTATCATGATGTATTCTATAGGAGTATATTACAGTATTACAGCGGCATGGTAAGGTTTATCATGATGTATTCTTTAGGAGTATATTACAGTATTACAGAGGCATGGTACGGTTTATCACGATGTATTCTATAGGAGTATATTACAGTATTACAGAGGCATGGTACGGTTTATCATGATGTATTCTATAGGAGTATATTACAGAGGCATGGTACAGTTTATCATGATGTATTCTTTAGGAGTATATTACAGTATTACAGGGGCATGGTACGGTTTATCATGATGTATTCTTTAGGAGTATATTACAGTATTACAGAGGCATGGTACGGTTTATCATGATGTATTCTTTAGGAGTATATTACAGTATTACAGGGGCATGGTACGGTTTATCATGATGTATTCTTTAGGAGTATATTACAGTATTACAGAGGCATGGTACGGTTTATCATGATGTATTCTTTAGGAGTATATTACAGAGGCATGGTACGGTTTATCATGATGTATTCTTTAGGAGTATATTACAGTATTACAGGGGCATGGTACGGTTTATCATGATGTATTCTTTAGGAGTATATTACAGAGGCATGGTACGGTTTATCATGATGTATTCTATAGGAGTATATTACAGTATTACAGGGGCATGGTACGGTTTATCATGATGTATTCTTTAGGAGTATATTACAGTATTACAGGGGCATGGTACGGTTTATCATGATGTATTCTTTAGGAGTATATTACAGTATTACAGGGGCATGGTATGGTTTATCATGATGTATTCTATAGGAGTATATTACAGTATTACAGAGGCATGGTACGGTTTATCATGATGTATTCTTTAGGAGTATATTACAGTATTACAGGGGCATGGTACGGTTTATCATGATGTATTCTTTAGGAGTATATTACAGAGGCATGGTACAGTTTATCATGATGTATTCTTTAGGAGTATATTAGAGGCATGGTACGGTTTATCATGATGTATTCTTTAGGAGTATATTACAGTATTACAGGGGCATGGTACGGTTTATCATGATGTATTCTTTAGGAGTATATTACAGTATTACAGAGGCATGGTACGGTTTATCATGATGTATTCTTTAGGAGTATATTACAGTATTACAGGGGCATGGTACGGTTTATCATGATGTATTCTTTAGGAGTATATTACAGTATTACAGGGGCATGGTACGGTTTATCATGATGTATTCTTTAGGAGTATATTACAGTATTACAGGGGCATGGTACGGTTTATCATGATGTATTCTTTAGGAGTATATTACAGTATTACAGGGGCATGGTACGGTTTATCATGATGTATTCTTTAGGAGTATATTACAGTATTACAGAGGCATGGTACGGTTTATCATGATGTATTCTTTAGGAGTATATTACAGAGGCATGGTACAGTTTATCATGATGTATTCTTTAGGAGTATATTACAGTATTACAGAGGCATGGTACGGTTTATCATGATGTATTTTTTAGGAGTATATTACAGTATTACAGGGGCATGGTACAGTTTATCATGATGTATTCTATAGGAGTATATTACAGTATTACAGGGGCATGGTACGGTTTATCATGATGTATTCTATAGGAGTATATTACAGTATTACAGGGGCATGGTACGGTTTATCATGATGTATTCTATAGGAGTATATTACAGAGGCATGGTACGGTTTATCATGATGTATTCTATAGGAGTATATTACATGGGCATGGTACGGTTTATCATGATGTATTCTATAGGAGTATATTACAGGGGCATGGTACGGTTTATCATGATGTATTCTATAGGAGTATATTACAGAGGCATGGTACGGTTTATCATGATGTATTCTATAGGAGTATATTACAGAGGCATGGTACGGTTTATCATGATGTATTCTATAGGAGTATATTACAGAGGCATGGTACGGTTTATCATGATGTATTCTATAGGAGTATATTACAGAGGCATGGTACGGTTTATCATGATGTATTCCATAGGAGTATATTACAGTATTACAGAGGCATGGTACAGTTTATCATGATGTATTCTTTAGGAGTATATTACAGGGGCATGGTACAGTTTATCATGATGTATTCTATAGCAGTATATTACAGTATTACAGAGGCATGGTACGGTTTATCATGATGTATTCTTTAGGAGTATATTACAGTATTACAGGGGCATGGTATGGTTTATCATGATGTATTCTTTAGGAGTATATTACAGTATTACAGGGGCATGGTACGGTTTATCATGATGTATTCTATAGGAGTATATTACAGTATTACAGGGGCATGGTACGGTTTATCATGATGTATTCTATAGGAGTATATTACAGTAATACAGGGGCATGGTACGGTTTATCATGATGTATTCTATAGGAGTATATTACAGTATTACAGGGGCATGGTACAGTTTATCATGATGTATTCTTTAGGAGTATATTACAGTATTACAGCGGCATGGTACAGTTTATCATGATGTATTCTATAGGAGTATATTACAGTATTACAGAGGCATGGTACGGTTTATCATGATGTATTCTATAGGAGTATATTACAGTATTACAGAGGCATGGTACGGTTTATCATGATGTATTCTTTAGGAGTATATTACAGTATTACAGGGGCATGGTACGGTTTATCATGATGTATTCTTTAGGAGTATATTACAGAGGCATGGTACAGTTTATCATGATGTATTCTTTAGGAGTATATTAGAGGCATGGTACGGTTTATCATGATGTATTCTTTAGGAGTATATTACAGTATTACAGGGGCATGGTACGGTTTATCATGATGTATTCTTTAGGAGTATATTACAGTATTACAGAGGCATGGTACGGTTTATCATGATGTATTCTTTAGGAGTATATTACAGTATTACAGGGGCATGGTACGGTTTATCATGATGTATTCTTTAGGAGTATATTACAGTATTACAGGGGCATGGTACGGTTTATCATGATGTATTCTTTAGGAGTATATTACAGTATTACAGGGGCATGGTACGGTTTATCATGATGTATTCTTTAGGAGTATATTACAGTATTACAGGGGCATGGTACGGTTTATCATGATGTATTCTTTAGGAGTATATTACAGTATTACAGAGGCATGGTACGGTTTATCATGATGTATTCTTTAGGAGTATATTACAGAGGCATGGTACAGTTTATCATGATGTATTCTTTAGGAGTATATTACAGTATTACAGAGGCATGGTACGGTTTATCATGATGTATTTTTTAGGAGTATATTACAGTATTACAGGGGCATGGTACGGTTTATCATGATGTATTCTATAGGAGTATATTACAGTATTACAGAGGCATGGTACGGTTTATCATGATGTATTCTATAGGAATATATTACAGTATTACAGGGGCATGGTACGGTTTATCATGATGTATTCTATAGGAGTATATTACAGTATTACAGAGGCATGGTACAGTTTATCATGATGTATTCTATAGGAGTATATTACAGCGGCATGGTACAGTTTATCATGATGTATTCTATAGGAGTATATTACAGAGGCATGGTACAGTTTATCATGATGTTTTCTTTAGGAGTATATTACAGAGGCATGGTACAGTTTATCATGATGTATTCTATAGGAGTATATTACAGTATTACAGCGGCATGGTAAGGTTTATCATGATGTATTCTTTAGGAGTATATTACAGTATTACAGGGGCATGGTACGGTTTATCATGATGTATTCTTTAGGAGTATATTACAGAGGCATGGTACGGTTTATCATGATGTATTCTTTAGGAGTATATTACAGTATTACAGCGGCATGGTAAGGTTTATCATGATGTATTCTTTAGGAGTATATTACAGTATTACAGGGGCATGGTACGGTTTATCATGATGTATTCTATAGGAGTATATTACAGTATTACAGCGGCATGGTAAGGTTTATCATGATGTATTCTTTAGGAGTATATTACAGAGGCATGGTACGGTTTATCATGATGTATTCTTTAGGAGTATATTACAGTATTACAGCGGCATGGTACGGTTTATCATGATGTATTCTTTAGGAGTATATTACAGTATTACAGGGGCATGGTACGGTTTATCATGATGTATTCTATAGGAGTATATTACAGTATTACAGGGGCATGGTACGGTTTATCATGATGTATTCTATAGGAGTATATTACAGTGGCATGGTACGGTTTATCATGATGTATTCTATAGGAGTATATTACAGTATTACAGGGGCATGGTACGGTTTATCATGATGTATTCTTTAGGAGTATATTACAGTGGCATGGTACGGTTTATCATGATGTATTCTATAGGAGTATATTACAGTATTACAGGGGCATGGTACGGTTTATCATGATGTATTCTTTAGGAGTATATTACAGTATTACAGAGGCATGGTACGGTTTATCATGATGTATTCTTTAGGAGTATATTACAGTATTACAGGGGCATGGTACGGTTTATCATGATGTATTCTATAGGAGTATATTACAGTATTACAGAGGCATGGTACGGTTTATCATGATGTATTCTATAGGAGTATATTACAGTATTACAGAGGCATGGTAAGGTTGATCATGATGTATTCTTTAGGAGTATATTACAGAGGCATGGTACGGTTTATCATGATGTATTCTATAGGAGTATATTACAGTATTACAGGGGCATGGTACGGTTTATCATGATGTATTCTTTAGGAGTATATTACAGAGGCATGGTACGGTTTATCATGATGTATTCTTTAGGAGTATATTACAGTATTACAGGGGCATGGTAC
Organism: Salvelinus namaycush; assembly: GCF_016432855.1. Lineage (NCBI taxonomy): Eukaryota > Metazoa > Chordata > Actinopteri > Salmoniformes > Salmonidae > Salvelinus > Salvelinus namaycush. The sequence continues at coordinate 42,535,808 of NC_052317.1, forward strand.
GGTTTATCATGATGTATTCTATAGGAATATATTACAGTATTACAGGGGCATGGTACGGTTTATCATGATGTATTCTATAGGAGTATATTACAGTATTACAGGGGCATGGTACGGTTTATCATGATGTATTCTTTAGGAGTATATTACAGTATTACAGGGGCATGGTACGGTTTATCATGATGTATTCTATAGGAGTATATTACAGTATTACAGAGGCATGGTACGGTTTATCATGATGTATTCTTTAGGAGTATATTACAGAGGCATGGTACGGTTTATCATGATGTATTCTTTAGGAGTATATTACAGGGGCATGGTACAGTTTATCATGATGTATTCTTTAGGAGTATATTACAGTATTACAGCGGCATGGTACGGTTTATCATGATGTATTCTTTAGGAGTATATTACAGTGACATGGTACGGTTTATCATAATGTATTCTATAGGAGTATATTACAGTATTACAGGGGCATGGTACGGTTTATCATGATGTATTCTTTAGGAGTATATTACAGGGGCATGGTACAGTTTATCATGATGTATTCTTTAGGAGTATATTACAGTGGCATGGTATTCCATTATGTATTCTTTAGGAGTATAGAGGCACATACTTGACAGGCCTGCCGCACACAGTGTAACTTGGCCAGGAAGTCGGTGTCCCCAAGACACTCCAGCAGCTCAGTCCTAAAAAACCCCCAAAAAACAAGGAAATTAGGCATTATAATCACAGACATACTAGGAGTCAACACAAATGTCAACTTCATATTATCTCCAGCACCACCCAACGTGTGAAATGGAGCATTTCTATGTTTAGTAGTAAAAGAAGAGGAAGACAAGTGTTTCCAATGACATCGTTGTGCACCATGTGATTCTAACCAATTATGAGGCATCGCCTACTAATTAGATGTCATTGGAAACACTCCTCTTTATATATATTTTTTTAACTACAAAACATAGAAACGTGTCATTTTCACAGATGTTGACGTTGGGGTGGTGCTGGAAATGATGAATATGAAGTTGAAAAATGTCCCTTTAACAGGAGACAAAACATTTTTAGGAGAGTCATTCTACGAAAATGGTGGCTTTCCTGTCCCGGCCTTATTCACCAGGAAAAACAGTTAAAAGTGTGAGATGACACAAATTGTTTTAATTTAAGTGTTTAATTATTAATAAAACATGTGTAAGATATATCAAATGTTTTTCAAATTTAACTATTGTAGAGCACGGTCAGTACCATGAAATTGGCTTGTTCCTCGGGTCAGGAGTCATGGTTTAGTGACATATTTTGAGTGACTTTACATGTTATATAGTTATTTAGTGGACTACTTAGAAAACTAAAATATCAAATAAATATTACAAATAATTTACCAGTAACAGCTTTCTCTCAATTTTATGTCACTGGTTTTTTTAAATTTATAAAAACCACCACTCTGAAAAAAATGCAACATCATTGCCAAATTCTTCCTGGGTCAAAGGCTCAATGGAGACGGGAATGTTTTGAAAAGCACATTGTGAGTGTGCCCTCTTCATACGTTAACAATTTGATGATTAACTTGGTAATTTCATGCGAGGACTTAAGATGTGTCACTGGTGTTCTACAGTTTATAGTAAAAAGGGAAAGGAAATTGGATTTAAAAAAGAAAGAGTTAAAGATCTGAAGTAAAAGTGAAGAATACAGGAAAAGTTCCATGAACATGTTTTACTGCAAACAAAATGTTCCTATCAGTGTGGTTAGGAAAACAGTTTCAGTTTAGGTTCAGGGTTAGTGTTTCTAATGTTCTAGTGGACATGTTTGTATGACAATGTTGTGTGTTATGAAAGACATTTTAGTCAATAGGCTTGATCTTTTGGTCTTACTCTTTGACCAATAACCCTCATTTTAGGGGTTCATATAAAAAATAAATAATCAACCCATCTTATGAAATCTCAAATTATTTGCAATTAAAAATATTACTACTAAATGTATAAAATTTGTTTGAAAATAATCTTGTGTTTGTCATTGGTTTCACATTGTGTTTAAAGTAAATTATTACTAATCCAAACAATTTCTTTGTACTGTCATGAACCTTTTCTGTCTTTGATTATATATGCAAATTAAAGACTGAAATTACATTCTAGAAAGCCTGAATTGCCATCTAAAAAAAAATAGGTAACACCAGTGACAAAAAGGCAACAAGCATTTCTTTAATGTAATGTAGTAAAAATATGTTAAGCTGTCATTTATGTTGATATATAATGTAAAAAAAAAAAATGTTCACCACTTTTCCCCCCCAATTTCGTGGTATCTAATTGGTAGTTACAGTCTTGTCTCATCACTGCAACCCCCCGTACGGACTCAGGAGAGGCAAAGGTCGAGAGCCGTGCGTCCTCCGAAACACAACCCAACCGCACTGCTTCTTGACACAATGCCCACTGGAGGCCAGCCGCACCAATGTGTCGGAGGAAACACCGTACACCTGGCAACCGTGTCAGCGTGCACTGCGCCCGGCCCGCCACAGGAGTCGCTAGAGCACGATGGGACAAGGACATTCCTGCCGGCCAAACCCTCCCCTAACCCGTACAACGCTGGGCCAATTGTGCACTGCCCCATGGGTTTCCCGGTCGCGGCCGGCTGCGACAGAGCCTGGACTCTAACCAGGATCTCTAGTGACAGAGCTAGCACTGTGATGCAGTGCCTTAGACCACTGTGCCACTCGGGAGGCCCATTGACAGTTACAAAATGTCTCGTCAGCAATTTAGTTAAGATATGTAACTTTTAAAATACAGAAATCATCCCCTTATAATTATGCAGCATCATATGATGCTAAATGCATCATACGGGGATGATATCTGTATTTTGAATTCCAAGTTACATATCTTGAAAAATTGTTCGTCAGCAATCAGGTTTTGGGACTGTGTCAACAATGGACTAATGAAGTTAGTTTGGGGGTGGAGTTCCTTTAACAGGAGACAATTCACACCAAGATCATCAACCAACAGGAGGGCCAAGGTGCAACCTAAACAATCATAGGAACTATAAGGAAAGAGAACGTCTCCATCTCACCTGTGTACTCTGCAGGAGATCTTTCCCTCCTCAGCCAACTGTATGGCCTCCTCATAGAAGGGGTTAACAACTATACATGACCCCAGGACATGGGCACTACGCAGCTCCCTGTACTGCTCTGACAACTGAGAGAGAGAGAATATTATGGTTAATAACTACACATGTAGGTTACAAGGGGTAGTGGTATAGAGACCTCAGGACATAGATACTACGCAGCTCCCTGTACTGACAAGATAATATAGTGCCTTGGAAAAGTATTCAGACCCCTTTGATTGTCACATTGTGTTCAAGTGGGATTAAAGTTAATTTAATTGTAATTTTGTCAATATACACAAAATAATCTGGAAAAAGGTTTAACATTTTTTTTTAATGTAATAACTAAAATAGTCGTTGTTTAAAAGTAGTCAGCTCCCTGAGTCAAAACATGTTAGAAACACCTTTGACAGCAGAGTCTTCTTGGGCAAGTCGCCAACAGCTTTGCACATCTCCATGGTGCAATATTTGCCCATTATACTTTTCAAAACGTATTCAAGATGTTGGGGATCATGATTAGACAGTAATGAAGTCGAAACTAACTTAGCCAACATTCCCTGTCGTCTTGGTAACTCCAGTGTAGATTTGGTCTCGTGTTTTAGGTTTATTGTTCTGCTGAAAGGTGAATTCATCTCCCAGTGTCTGGTGGAAAGCAGACTGAACCAGGTTTTCCTCTAGGATTTAGCCTGTGCTTAGCACCAGTCCATGTATTTTTATACAAAACTCCCTAGTCCTTGCCAATAACAAGCATACCATGATGCAGCCACCACCATGCTTGAAAATAAAGAGGCAGTTACTCAGTGATGTGTTAGATTTGCCCTAAACATAAGGCTTTGCTCATTTAGGCCAAAATAAGTTGACTTTGCTGTGGTTTTTTTCAGTATTACTTTAGGGCCTTGTTGCATACAAGATGCAGTTTTGGAATATGTTTTCAGTATTACTTTAGGGCCTTGTTGCATACAAGATGCAGTTTTGGAATATGTTTTCAGTATTAATTTAGGGCCTTGTTGCATACAAGATGCCGTTTTGGAATATGTTTTCAGTATTAATTTAGGGCCTTGTTGCATACAAGATGCCGTTTTGGAATATGTTTTCAGTATTACTTTAGGGCCTTGTTGCATACAAGATGCAGTTTTGGAATATTTTTTCTATACATCTTATTTTCACTCATTGTGGAATCACTACAATGTTGTTGATCTATCCTCAGTTTTCTACCATCACAGACATTTAACTCTGTAGCCATTTTAATATCACCAATGGCCTCATGGTAACATCCCTGATCAGTTTCGTTCCCGCCCTGCAGCTGAGTTAAGACGGATGACAATCTTTGATGTGTCTGGGTGGTTGGTGACGTTTTTTTGATGAGGACGATTTCCCCCCCCCCTTCTTCTCATGAGCACGGCCTTATTTCTACTACAGCGTATTGGATGACTGTCATTCATATTCCATTCACCCAGTTCAATGTAACATCCATAAGTATTATGTAGTTGTCTACACCTAAACTATCTCTATCGTGAGGTTGCTACAACCTATGAATGAAAGTTTACAACGGTGCACACAGATGGAGGAAAATGTTGAGATGACAGACAGCAACACATGGACGGACTGTGATACATTCTAAACCGCCTTGCACACTCTAGCCTGCATCTAGCTGATATTAGGGTGTACTCATTAGTCCAACTGTTGCAAACAAGCATTTCTATTGGGACAAATTCAGGTATTTTCATCCCTGTTTCGTTTGCTTCCGTTTGACATTTTTCAACAGAAATCGGCGGAATGAATACATCCCTGATCAGTGGCAATTTTGGCATGTAAATGTTGGTGCGGAAAACTCAAATATATTTTAAAATGCATGCCAGCAAAACCATTGTACTAAACACATTAATTGCACTATAAGTAGTGCCCACAAACTGTTAGGGCCGACATAAAGCTGTCCCAACAGCAGAGCTTTCTTTTCAGCACCATGGAGTCCTTACCACTGCTACACCTGGTTATCAGTGGAGCCTCGTCTGGCACCAAAACAGTTCATTCAGCATAATTTACTTACTGCCTTTTTCAAATCCATGGCTGACTTGCATAAACAAAATGTGCTTTCTACTGACAATTGAGATGTACAAACTATGGCATAAGGGAACAATGAGCGGATAAGAGGCAATCCGTAACTTCGATTAAGACATTAATGAGCGAGCTAAGACTTAGTCGATAACCATTTGTTCAGCACTTTTGAAATGTACAGCGACAGAATTCAGAACATGGGCCGTTCTTATAGTATTCTCCCTGCACACCAAGTCGGAACCTTAGGATAATTAAAAGGGGGCATATAAGCAGACAATGAAAGCTCTTACAATATTCAACGATGACATTTCTCTAAAACAGGCTATAGGCTACATGTGTACCACCAAGTCAGAACAGTAGGCTAAGTTGTGAGGGGGAAAGGGACCAAAATATTAGGGTGAGGCACATGGGTTACTAACAGTTTACGACACAACATACACTTATGTATACTGTAGCTAAGAAAGTAATACTTTCTCCCTGGCATATTACAATTTATGCAGCAGCATACAATACATTTTTGGACTCACTTCAACAGGAAGGTGGCTTGGCAGTCCTTGTGGGCAAATTTTGTCATTAAACTTTGTCACCAAAGTCTGGCATTCTCTGGATTTATAGTGCTTTCAAGACAACTAGGAACTCTGAAAAAAACAAGGTTGAATCATGACGTCAGTGATCTTCAGGCCGGCGCTCTAGAAAATGAGGCCAGAGTTCCTGACGTGCAATTCCAAGTTGGTTGACCATTCAAAACTTATTTTCCCAGTCTGAGATAATTCCCCCCCTCAGAGTTCCCAGTTGTCTTGAACTCACTGAAGTCGGAGATTTCCAGTTCCAAGATATTTTGAAAGCAGCAGAAGTTATGCTGGATTGACAGCATGGCCAATGTATTCAACCTTTCCTGCCCCATGGTGTTACTTGTGAATGTTTATCCTTTTTAAGCTTGAAAAAGAGACTCCTTCAGACAGATGTTTTAAACCCTTAAACCCAGACTTGGACCACACTGAATAGCCGGCTGGGGGAGCAAAATAGTGATTGCTTTGCAACACTTGCAGTTAGGCACGGATTCCTTCCAAACCACTCATTGTTGAATTTGCGATTTCCCACTTGTGTAATGTCCAATGGCCGATGATCACCGATACATTTTATCTATAGTTTATCTTCGTATGACAAGGATGTGCCAGTAGATTGTGTATTATGGGAGTTTCTCCCATTCTTCTCTGCTGATCCTCTCAAGCTCTGTCAGGTTGGATGGGGTGCATCGCTGCACGGTTATTTTCAGGTCTGTCCAGAGATGTTCGATTGGGTTCAAGTCTGGGCCATTCAAGGACATTCAGAGACTGGTCCCGAAGACACTTCTGCATTGTCTTGGCTGTGTGCTTAGGGTTGTTGTCCTGTTGGAAGGTGAACCTTCACCCCAATCTGAGGTCCTGAGCTCTCTGGAGCAGGTTTTCATCAAGGATCTCTCTGTACTTTACTCCGTTCATCTTCCCCTTGATCCTGACTCGTCTCCTAGTCCCTGCCGCTGAAAACATCCCCTTAGTTTGATGCTGCCACCACCATGCTTCACAGTATGGATGGTGGCAGGTTTCCTCCAGACATGACGATTGGCATTCAGGCCAAAGAGTTCAATCTTGTTTTCATCAGACCAGATCATTTTTTCCCCCTCATTGCCAAAAGGCAGCTAAAGATTTTTAGACAAACTCCCAAGTGGGCTGTCCATATACCTTTTACTGAGGAGATATTCAAGGTCCGATTTTTTTTATGTTACCCATTTCGAAAAGATCCCTGGTCTTTGTAGTTGAATCTGTGCTTGAAATTCAATACTTGACAGAAGGACCTTAGATGAGACAGAGATCTATCTATATCATGAGGGACAGAGTTAGTAATTTAAAAAATCATGTCAACCCTGTGAGAAATGATTCCCCCCTCCAGAGTCCATGTAACTTGTGTGATGTCTTAAGCCACATTAAGAACTAATTTAGGCTTGCCTTAAAGTGGCTGAATACTAATGCAATGATTATATTTTAGTTATGAAATGTGTATTTAGCTACACTGAACAAAAATAGAAATGCAACATGCAAGAATTTAAAAGATTTTACTGAGTTATAGTTCATAAGGAAATGAGTCTAAATAAATTAATTTAGGCCTATGGATTTTACATGACTGGGAATACAGCTGTGCATCTGCTGGTCACGGATACCTTAAAACAAAAGGTAGGGGCGTGGATCAGAAAACAGTATCTGGTGTGACCACCATTTGCCTCATGCAGAGTGACACATCTCCTTCACATAGAGTTGATCAGGCTGTTGATTGTGGCCTGTGGATCACCGCATGGTACGTCAACTGCTCCGCCCACATCCGCAGGACTCTGCAGAGGGTGGTACCGTCTGCTCAACGCCTCACCGGGGGCACACTGCCTGCCCTCCGAAACATCAACCACCGCCCTTTCAACCCACTATCATTTCAGAAGGTGAGGTCAGTACAGGTACATCAAAGCTGGGACCGAGACTGAAAAACAGCTTCTATCTCAAGGCCATCAGACTAAATAGTTATCTCTACCCAGTTACTCAACCCTGCACTTTAGAGGCTGCCGCCCTATATACATAGACATGGAATCCCTGGTCACTTTAATAATGTTTCCATACGGTTTTACTCATCTCATATATACTGTATTCTATTCTAATGTATTCTAGCCAATGCCACTCCGACATTGCTCGTCCTAATATTTAAATATTTCCTAATTCCATTATTTTAGATGTGTGTATTGTTAAGATACTACTGCACTGTTGGAGCTAGGAACATAAGCATTTCCCTACACCCGCAATAACATCTGCTAAAAAGTGTATGTGACCAATAAAATTTGATTTGGAATGTTGTCCCACTCCTCTACAACGGCTGTGTCGTAGTCGCTGGATATTGTCAGGAACACGCTGTCGTACACGTGGATCCAGAGCATCCCAAACATGCTCAATGGGTGACATGTCTGGGGAGTATGCAGACCATGGAAGAACTGGGACATTTTCAGCTTCCAGGAATTGTGTACAGATCCTTGCAACATGGGGCTGTGCATTATCATGTTGAAACATGAGGTGATGACGGCGGATGAATGGCACGACAATGGGCCTCAGGATCTCGTTACAGTATCTCTGTGCATTCAAATTGCCATCGATAAAATGCAATTGTGTGCGTTGTCCATAGCTTATGCCTGCCCATAACCCCACCACGGAGCACTCTGTTCACAACGTTGACATCAGCAAACCGCTCACCATACATGCTGTCAGCCATCTGCCTGGTACAGTTGAAACCGCGATTCTGCCAAAGAGCAAACAGTGTAGTGAGGTGTGTGTGTCTTACCTCTGCAGCAGACATGAAGGAGTCGTTGGAGGCGATGCTGATGGAGTCTTTGAGACAGGACACATCATCCAGATCATCTCTACAAAACACACGAGTCTTATCTGAAACAAAACATCAACGTTTATTGGTTGTGTACACAGGTTTAGTATATGTTATAGTGAGTGCAGAAAAATGCTTGTTACTAGCTCCTAACAACGCAGTATAATGTCAAACAAATACAATAATCTAGAAATGTCAGAACAAATTGTACTGTAACAGTAATCCAAATGCATTCTATATGTATATACCCCAGATTAAATTAAACAAGACACCCTAGGAATGGCATGTACAGCAGTAGACCCCCTAGGACTGGCCTGTACGGCAGTAGACCCCCTAGGACTGGCCTGTACGGCAGTAGACCCCCTAGGACTGGCCTGTACGGCAGTAGACCCCCTAGGAATGGCCTGTACGGCAGTAGACCCCCTAGGAATGGCCTGTACGGCAGTAGACCCCCTAGGAATGGCCTGTACGGCAGTAGACCCCCTAGGAATGGCCTGTACGGCAGTAGACCCCCTAGGAATGGCCTGTACGGCAGTAGACCCCCTAGGAATGGCCTGTACGGCAGTAGACCCCCTAGGAATGGCCTGTACGGCAGTAGACACCCTAGGAATGGCCTGTACGGCAGTAGACACCCTAGGAATGGCCTGTACGGCAGTAGCTATTAGAGTGAGCTATGTCAAGAACACAGTATTTAAATAACCAGTACAAAACCCCATGGCGAAATGCATAGAATTAGCTTCAGGACAGAATATAAATATACAAAGCCTTTGGAAAGTATTCAGACCACTTCCCTTTTTCCACGTTACAGCCTTACTCTAAATAAAAACATTTCCTCATCAATCTACACACACAATACCCCATAATGACAAAGCAAAAAACAGGTTTAGAATTCTTTGCATAAATTCCAAATTTAATTAAAAAAAAATAAAAAATATTTATATTAGTATTCAGACCCTTTGCTATGAGACTCGTAATTGAGCTCAGGTGCATCCTGTTTCCATTGACCATCCTTGAGATGTTTCTACAACTTGATTGGAGTCGACCTGTGGTAAATTCAATTGATTGGACATGTAAACACGCCCCCCTCAGAGAGACACAGCTAAATGGGAGATCTCACATCTTTCAACATGTTTTTTTTTACAAAAGTATAGATTTGGAGTGAGATAAACTTGGATTTTTCAGCAGGTACATATGCAGGATGCTATCCTCCACAGCATGGCCTTCACTCCAGATCAAAACTCCAAACCTACAACCTAATTCTGACCAAAATTAACCGGAGAGATTTCTGCTTCCGAGGTTCTCTTTTTCCAAGCTATACAGACGGTGCTCTAGCAAACAAACAGCAGAGAGCTGAGGACACCATCCAACCTGGAACTGAGCTCCCAGGCTTGAAAGGACAGACCAGATAATCAATTAGCACTAAGGTGTGAAGTAAAAGGGCTTTGGGCCCAACAGGAGTCTTTGAAGCGTCTTCTGAAGCACTCTCCTGCTGTTCAAAGACCATCACCGGCATTTTCTACAAGATATCTGACTCCAGAAATAAAAGCTTCTCGAGTGGGTGTGACACCTCTTGTTGCCTGCTGCACTGCTGCTTGGATTCCACCTGGTGATCTGTTCACCGTCTGCCCTGGCCTGTCTCCCCCTGTCTGGTACAGGTACCTCCACCACACTCACCCTTCTCTCCCGAGCTTTCGCTCGCCTCCTGCACACGCGTACTGTTGTGGCGAGTGACTGAACTTACAATGGCTAGCCCCAAGTCCTTATACAGTTGAAGTCGGAAGTTTACATACACCTTAGCCAAATACATTTAAACTCAGTTTCACAACTCCTGACATTTAATCCTAGTAAATTCCGTTTTAGGTCAGTTAGGATCACCACTTTATTTTAAGAATGTGAAATATCAGAATAATAGCAGAGAGAATGATTTATTTCAGCTTTCATTTCTTTCATCACATTCCCAGTGGGTCAGAAGTTTACATGCATTCAATTAGTATTTGGTAGCATTGCCTTTAAATTGTTTCACTTGGGTCAAACGTGTCGGGTAGCCTTCCACAAGCTTCCCACAATAAATTGTGAATTTTGGCCCATTCCTCCTGACAGAGCTGGTGTAACTGAGTCAGGTTTGTAGGCATCCTTGCTCGCACACGCTTTTCAGTTCTGCCCACAAATTTTCTATAGGATTGAGGTCAGGGCTTTGTGATGGCCACTCCAATACCTTGACTTTGTTGTCCTAAGCCATTTTGCAACAACTTTGGAAGTATGCTTGAAGTCATTCTCCATTTGGAAGACCCATTTGCGACCAAGCTTTAACTTCCTGACTGATGTCTTGAGATATTGCTTCAATATATTCACATAATTTTCCTGCCTCATGATGCCATCTATTTTGTGAAGTGCACCAGTCCCTCCTGCAGCAAAGCACCCCCACAACATGATGCTGCCACCCTCGTGCTTCACGGTTGGGATGGTATTCTTCGGCTTGCAAGCATTCCCCTTTCTACTCCAAATATAACAATGGTCATTATGGCCAAACAGTTCTATTTTTGTTCCATCAGACCAGAGGACATTTCTCCAAAAAGTACAATCTTCTGACCCACTGGAATTGTGATACAGTGAATTATAAAAGTGAAATGATCTGTCTGTAAAAAATTGTTGGAAAGATGACTTGTCATGCACACAGGAGATGTACTAACCGACTTGCCAAAACTATAGTTTAACTTCTTATGGCTGCAATCCCGTTAACGGGATGGTATGACAACAGCCAGTGAAAGTACAGGGCGCCAAATTCAAACAACAGAAATCTCATAATTAAAATTCCTCAGACATTCATGTGTCTTATATCATTTTAAAGGTAATCTTGCTGTTAATCCCACCAAAGTGTCCGATTTCAAATATGCTTTTCAGCGAAAGCACTACACACGTTTATGTTAGGTCACCACAAAACCACAATAAGCACAGCCATTTTTCAAGCGAAATATAGCTTTCACAAAAACCAGAAATAGACAAAATGAATCACTAACCTTTGATGATCTTCATCAGATGACACTCATAGGACTTAATGTTACACAATACATGCATGTTTTGTTTGATAAAGTTCATATAACAAAAAATCTGAGTTTACATTGGCGCGTTACATTCACTAGTTCCAAAAACATCAAGTGATTTTGCATAGCCACATCGTTTCAACAGAAATACTCATCATAAATGTAGATTATAATACAAGTTATACACATGGAATTATAGATATACCTCTCCTTAATGCAACCGCTGTGTCAGATTTCAAAAAAACTTTACGGAAAAAGCAAACCATGCAATAATCTGAGACGGAGCTCAGAACAAGAGTCAAATTAGCCGCCATGTTGGGGTCAACAGAAACCAGAAATTACATGATAAATATTCCCTTACCTTTGATACACTTCATCAGAATGCACTCTCAGAAATCCCAGGTCCACAATAAATGCTTGGTTTGTTCAATAATGTCCGTTATTTATGTCCAATTAGCTACTTTGGTTAGCGCGTTTGGTAAACAATTCCAAAGTCACGAAGCGCGTTCACTAAAACCTGACGAAATGTCCAAAAGTTCCGTAACAGTCAGTAGAAACATGTCAAACAATGTATTGAATCAATCTTTAGAATGCTGTTAACATAAACCTGTCTAAAACTGTAGGGGTACAGCCTATTGGCTACAGTCTAAAACTGTAGGGGTACAGCCTATTGGCTACAGTCTAAAACTGTAGGGGTACAGCCTATTGGCTACTGTCTAAAACTGTAGGGGTACAGCCTATTGGCTACAGTCTAAAACTGTAAGGGTACAGCCTATTGGCTACTGTCCAAAACTGTAAGGGTACAGCCTATTGGCTTCCGTCTAAAACTGTAAGGGTACAGCCTATTGGCTACTGTCTAAAACTGTAAGGGTACAGCCTATTGGCTACTGTCTAAAACTGTAAGGGTACATCCTCAGTGTTCACTGGAATTTGTACATAATTCTCAATGTTCAAGTTTCTGCTCACAAGACCTAAAATCTGCTCAATGCCCCAGGGAACATCCAATACAGTGTTACGTTCCCCAGTTTCTGTGCTGTAGTTTGTATTTGAGTGTGTGTGTGTTTCAGGAGAAATTCCTGAAAACTCCCCAAGCAGCTGATTGGTCGGCCCCAATTGATGATTGGAGCTGACCCCGCCCCCTCGTCAAGAAGCAGCTGTTTCTAATTACCCATTCTGTCTGAAGATATAAAAGCCAGTGTTCTGTTCAGAAGAGAGAGAGAGGAGATCATTGTAGGCTGAGATTGAATGTTATATAGATCATTGCTGAGAGAGAGGTTTATGGCTGAGGGTTATAGCATGTTTGTCGTGAGTATGTACTATGTTAGTTGTTGTTGGTAGCAGCTTTGCTATGTTCTGTGTTTGTTGCTTTGTCAGAGCTTCTTTAATGGCCTCAGTTTTGTTGTGAAGTGGATTGTTTGTTATTCTGTTTCATTTGTTCCCAGGGGGAAAGGGGAAGGCACTTTGGGAGTGCTTAGGTAAGAGGCCCGCGGGCATACATATACCCGTAGTATATCCCCTGTCTAGGCACACTAGGTAAGACCTGGGCGGACCACCCCCTGTATTTTGGTTAGGGCACCAGGTGGTGCTTTGATATTTACTTACTTTCCTTTGGTTCCGTCCAGCCCCTTTTCCCCATATTACCGTGTAGGAAATAAATCCTAGTAAACGGTAAATTCTGCCTTTTGTCGTCCTTTCTCGCACCTACAGTTCATACCTCTTTTGCTTCACGGGGAGTTGAGTTGCAGCAGGGTGTTGCGTTCCCTCTTCTCAGAGGTGTGCGTAACATACAGTACCAACCAAGCTTCTGCAACATTTCTCCACGACACTGGAGTCAAACTAAATATTATTAAACACGCAACTACACACTATCATCATCATCTCTAACAGACACTGGAGTCTAATCTGAAACAAAATGGTTGAAATTATAATGTTGATCATGGACGATCAGTCATAGCATCCGTAGCTGTCTATGAATTTGAGAGTGGTTACATTTCCACAGCCTCAGCAGTTCACCTAAAACAACAGTGGCCGCATTGTTACGGTTTAAACTGCAGATTGCCTCGTTAATGTAGCCCTACGGAGACAGATGCATCATGTCTTTTCAACTCGTCCAGTAGTGTCTAAGATTAGCCTGTAGGGTCTACCGTCCAGTAGTGTCTAAGATTAGCCTGTAGAGTCTACCGTCCAGTAGTGTCTAAGATTAGCCTGTAGGGTCTACCGTCCAGTAGTGTCTAAGATTAGCCTGTAGGGTCTACCGTCCAGAGTGTCTAAGATTAGCCTGTAGGGTCTACCGTCCAGAGTGTCTAAGATTAGCCTGTAGGGTCTACCGTCCAGATGTGTCTAAGATTAGCCTGTAGGGTCTACCGTCCAGTAGTGTCTAAGATTAGCCTGTAGGGTCTACCATCCAGTAGTGTCTAAGATTAGCCTGTAGGGTCTACCGTCCAGTAGTGTCTAAGATTAGCCTGTAGGGTCTACCGTCCAGTAGTGTCTAAGATTAGCCTGTAGGGTCTACCGTCCAGTAGTGTCTAAGATTAGCCTGTAGGGTCTACCGTCCAGTAGTGTCTAAGATTAGCCTGTAGAGTCTACCGTCCAGTAGTGTCTAAGATTAGCCTGTAGGGTCTACCGTCCAGTAGGGTCTACCGTCCAGTAGTGTCTAAGATTAGCCTGTAGGGTCTACCGTCCAGTAGTGTCTAAGATTAGCCTGTAGAGTCTACCGTCCAGTAGTGTCTAAGATTAGCCTGTAGAGTCTACCGTCCAGTAGTGTCTAAGATTAGCCTGTAGGGTCTACCGTCCAGTAGTGTCTAAGATTAGCCTGTAGAGTCTACCGTCCAGTAGTGTCTAAGATTAGCCTGTAGAGTCTACCGTCCAGTAGTGTCTAAGATTAGCCTGTAGGGTCTACCGTCCAGTAGTGTCTAAGATTAGCCTGTAGAGTCTACCGTCCAGAGTGTCTAAGATTAGCCAGTAGAGTCTACCGTCCAGTAGGGTCTTAGATTAGCCTGTAGGGTCTACCGTCCAGTAGTGTCTAAAATTAGCCTGTAGGGTCTACCGTCCAGTAGTGTCTAAGATTAGCCTGTAGGGTCTACCGTCCAGTAGAGTCTACCGTCCAGAGTGTCTAAGATTAGCCTGTAGGGTCTACCGTCCAGTAGTGTCTAATATTAGCCTGTAGGGTCTACCGTCCAGTAGTGTCTAAGATTAGCCTGTAGGGTCTACCGTCCAGTAGTGTCTAAGATTAGCCTGTAGGGTCTACCGTCCAGTAGTGTCTAAGATTAGCCTGTAGGGTCTACCGTCCAGTAGTGTCTAAGATTAGCCTGTAGGGTCTACCGTCCAGTAGTGTCTAAGATTAGCCTGTAGGGTCTACCGTCCAGTAGTGTCTAAGATTAGCCTGTAGGGTCTACCGTCCAGTAGTGTCTAAGATTAGCCTGTAGGGTCTACCGTCCAGTAGTGTCTAAGATTAGCCTGTAGGGTCTACCGTCCAGTAGTGTCTAAGATTAGCCTGTAGGGTCTACCGTCCAGTAGTGTCTAATATTAGCCTGTAGGGTCTACCGTCCAGTAGTGTCTAAGATTAGCCTGTAGGGTCTACCGTCCAGTAGTGTCTAAGATTAGCCTGTAGGGTCTACCGTCCAGTAGTGTCTAAGATTAGCCTGTAGAGTCTACCGTCCAGTAGTGTCTAAGATTAGCCTGTAGGGTCTACCGTCCAGTAGTGTCTAAGATTAGCCTGTAGGGTCTACCGTCCAGTAGTGTCTAAGATTAGCCTGTAGGGTCTACCGTCCAGTAGTGTCTAAGATTAGCCTGTAGAGTCTACCGTCCAGTAGTGTCTAAGATTAGCCTGTAGGGTCTACCGTCCAGTAGTGTCTAAGATTAGCCTGTAGGGTCTACCGTCCAGTAGTGTCTAAGATTAGCCTGTAGAGTCTACCGTCCAGTAGTGTCTAAGATTAGCCTGTAGGGTCTACCGTCCAGTAGTGTCTAAGATTAGCCTGTAGAGTCTACCGTCCAGTAGTGTCTAAGATTAGCCTGTAGGATCTACCGTCCAGTAGTGTCTAAGATTAGCCTGTAGAGTCTACCGTCCAGTAGTGTCTAAGATTAGCCTGTAGGGTCTACCGTCCAGTAGGGTCTAAGATTAGCCTGTAGGGTCTACCGTCCAGTAGTGTCTAAGATTAGCCTGTAGGGTCTACCGTCCAGTAGTGTCTAAGATTAGCCTGTAGGGTCTACCGTCCAGTAGTGTCTAAGATTAGCCTGTAGGGTCTACCGTCCAGTAGTGTCTAAGATTAGCCTGTAGGGTCTACCGTCCAGTATGGGTAAATTGTCCAATGGGGCCATGTGGAGACATGACTAGCAGGGTTTGATGAAGAGTTCACATCAGTAGAATGTGGAAGCAGCGTACTGAACTGAAGAGTGTTCATGGCAGAACTAATAGACTCCATGTCACGTCACAGAAAATATCCTTTGTGTGTAAGTACGGTTAATTGTATGTGTGACAACGTGTTCATTTCCCTGGCTGTCCGTGTCCGGGTGTGTGTGTGTCCCTGTCCGAGTGCGTTTGTGCGTTTGTGAGTCTGTGTGTGTGTGTGTGTGTGTGTGTGTGTGTGTGTGAGTGAACGTGTGAGCATGTCCGTGTGTGTCTGGCTGTGTGTGTTCTCACCGTGGCTGCCGCTGTGTGAGGAAGGTTCAGACACGCCCAGAGCTCCTTCAAACTCCTCCTGTAGTCTGTACGCGCTCTGGAGGAGAAGTTCCAGCTTGTGGACAAACTCCGCACTGATCAGGTCCTGACCAGGAAGACACAAAGACGTTACAAGAACACACCTTTATGCACCCAGCACATACCACACAGTACATACCGCACTCCCACACATACACACACATCCAGGCCGTGATTGGGAGTCCCATAGGGCGGCGCACAATTGGCCCAGCGTCGTCTGGGTTTGGCCGGTATAGGCCGCCATCACTCTCCTCAGCTGTGCTGTCACTCTCCTCCAGTGTATTCACCTCTATACTCTCCTCAGCTGTAGAGTCTCCAGTGTATTCACCTCTATACTCTCCTCAGCTGTAGTCTCCAGTGTATTCACCTCTAGACTCTCCTCAGCTGTAGTCTCCAGTGTATTCACCTCTAGACTCTCCTCAGCTGTAGTCTCCAGTGTATTCACCTCTAGACTCTCCTCAGCTGTAGAGTCTCCAGTGTATTCACCTCTATACTCTCCTCAGCTGTAGAGTCTCCAGTGTATTCACCTCTATACTCTCCTCAGCTGTAGAGTCTCCAGTGTATTCACCTCTAGACTCTCCTCAGCTGTAGAGTCTCCAGTGTATTCACCTCTAGACTCTCCTCAGCTGTAGAGTCTCCAGCTCCCAGCGTAAAAGAGGAACAGTCCAGCTCCTCCTCCCCTGGTCTGCCACTAAAGGTTAAGGCCTGCTCCCACCGCCTCAGAGCCTCCTCAAACAGCTCCATACCTGGAGGACAACACACATTACAAACCAGGAGTCCTGACTGCTTACATATGCCCCACCCCCTAGGACCTGACTGCCTGCATATGCCCCACCCCCTAGGACCTGACTGCTTACATATGCCCCACCCCCTAGGACCTGACTGCTTACATATGCCCCACCCCCTAGGACCTGACTGCTTACATATGCCCCACCCCCTAGAACCTGACTGCTTAAATATGCCCCACCCCCTAGGACCTGACTGCTTAA
Source organism: Salvelinus namaycush (assembly GCF_016432855.1). Lineage (NCBI taxonomy): Eukaryota > Metazoa > Chordata > Actinopteri > Salmoniformes > Salmonidae > Salvelinus > Salvelinus namaycush. The sequence continues at coordinate 42,553,057 of NC_052317.1, forward strand.
ATATGCCCCACCCCCTAGGACCTGACTGCCTGCATATGCCCCACCCCCTAGGACCTGACTGCTTACATATGCCCCACCCCCTAGGACCTGACTGCTTACATATGCCCCACCCCCTAGGACCTGACTGCTTACATATGCCCCACCCCCTAGAACCTGACTGCTTAAATATGCCCCACCCCCTAGGACCTGACTGCTTAAATATGCCCCACCCCCTAGGACCTGACTGCTTAAATATGCCCCACCCCCTAGAACCTGACTGCTTAAATATGCCCCACCCCCTAGAACCTGACTGCTTAAATATGCCCCACCCCCTAGGACCTGACTGCTTACATATGCCCCACCCCCTAGAACCTGACTGCTTAAATATGCCCCACCCCCTAGAACCTGACTGCTTAAATATGCCCCACCCCCTAGAACCTGACTGCTTAAATATGCCCCACCCCCTAGGACCTGACTGCTTAAATATGCCCCACCCCCTAGGACCTGACTGCTTAAATATGCCCCACCCCCTAGGACCTGACTGCTTAAATATGCCCCACCCCCTAGGACCTTATTGCCTAATTATAACACACACAGCAACGCCCCAAGACCAGTGTGTCCCCTCACCCCTGAGGTAGAGTATTTGAGGCGTGGTAACAGGGATGTTGACTACATTAGAGATGTCGTCATCTCCAGGTCTGTCCCAGCAGGCTGAGCTGTTAGCGCAGGTACAGGATGAGTTGATACTCTTTACCTGGTGAAATAGAAGAACACAGCAATACAACGTGTAATCTTTCATCAACCATATCAGCTGAGAACTCCTATTGAATTGACTGATGTGGTCAATATTGACCACTTCTGGTAAACAGTAGAAAATTCCTACTATGTGATCACGTGCATGGTCCTACCGAGGCCAGACTCTGTAGTGACACAGACAGCTTGCTGTAAGGTCCTCCTTTGGGCAGAAGGCCACAGGCGTAGACATTCTTACAGTTGAGAGACAGGCTGAGGTTCTGGCAACTGCAGGCATCTATACACACACACACACACACATACACACAGAGACAGTCAGGTTTCATTAGAATTATTTAATTTAAAAAAATTGTCCTGTCAATATTTAAATGACTTTGATCAGAGGAAATGGTCTCTTCACTCCAGTCAACTAGCTGGATCCCAAGGAGAATCAAATCAAACTGTCACTAGCCATCTTCCCACTCTGGGTCAGGTGGAAGGGAGGCACCTTTCTCCTGGTGGACTACCAGGCCCGGGAACTGAAAGGTCCCCGTCTGCTCCCACTGGGGTGACTGGGCTCCCTTCTTCCTGCCTTTCCTCCTCTGGAAGTGACGGGCGAGGAAGAGGAGAGACACAGCGCCGAAGGCTGTAGCAGCGACTACTTTCTTAGTGCCTGTACTGACGCTCACCTGCGGGGAGGGAGAGAGAGAGAGAGACGGTTAAAAATGTGCAAAATGAGTCATTCATTAGGCATAGAACTGAAGAAAGCGGACTGAAACAGGGAGGGACTACTGCAAAACCAAAACCATTTTTGAGGATGTGTATACTGGCTAGGGCATCTCAAAAATGGTCTGAATAACTCCCCCCCCCAAAAATCCTTAATATCGCAATATTACATCTAACTAAGATGTTTAGTGCAGTATTTCTCAATTACTTTTATTTTTTTAAATGACAGACGAAGAATTCCTACTGTTGCCGAAGAGGCAAAGACTTTGGACTTTGGCTTGTGTGTCCGAACAGTTGAAAAAACCCTCACCAAAGTCCAAAACTAAAAAGTCATAATATATGCGCAAACTCTTTGGGCTGGGAAGCATGCTGGAAGCCTTCATACAACCACAACTTCTACTTCCCTTTTCAAGGACCAGTTCAAAGACAGACAGGGAGAACCATCAGTCAGTGACAGGTTCTGACTGCAGCACCTTACTACATTTGTATCCATTCCATGGTCCATAGGACGAGGACAGCACCCAGCCACATAACACATTGACCAGATTGGCAATAAGTAGCCATGTCCCGAGCCAGAATGGCACATAGGAAACGGACAGGAGCCTGTTTCTGTAGTGTGAGGCAGCTTGAGGTTGAAATCCAGCCCCTGGACAGAACGCTTGTATATCATACGGCCTTCCCCAATCCATCTATATCATACGGCCTTCCCCAATCCATCTATATCATACGGCCTTCCCCAATCCATCTATATCATACGGCCTTCCCCAATCCATCTATATCATACGGCCTTCCCCAATCCATCTATATCATACGGCCTTCCCCAATCCATCTATATCATACGGCCTTCCCCAATCCATCTATATCATACGGCCTTCCCCAATCCATCTATATCATACGGCCTTCCCCAATCCATCTATATCATACGGCCTTCCCCAATCCATCTATATCATACGGCCTTCCCCAATCCATCTATATCATACGGCCTTCCCCAATCCATCTATATCATACGGCCTTCCCCAATCCATCTATATCATACGGCCTTCCCCAATCCATCTATATCATACGGCCTTCCCCAATCCATCTATATCATACGGCCTTCCCCAATCCATCTATATCATACGGCCTTCCCCAATCCATCTATATCATACGGCCTTCCCCAATCCATCTATATCATACGGCCTTCCCCAATCCATCTATATCATACGGCCTTCCCCAATCCATCTATATCATACGGCCTTCCCCAATCCATCTATATCATACGGCCTTCCCCAATCCATCTATATCATACGGCCTTCCCCAATCCATCTATATCATACGGCCTTCCCCAATCCATCTCCTTAATGCAGATTGCCAAGCAGAGAGGCAACGGGTCTCATTTTTAGAGTCCTTGGTAGGACTCGACAGGGGATTGAACCAACAGATTCAGGGCAGACACTGGCAAACACCAGGCCACTGAGTTGGTAGTTCATATCAACGGTAGAGCCTTACCTGTGAGAGGGAGTTATAGAGGGTATGGGGCAGGTTGACCACGCGGATGGCTGCCAGATGGAAGGACAGCTTGGTGGAGGGGCCAGTGAAGGCGTCGTCTGTCATCGTAGCGGTCTTAACTGTCCATCACCCTGCTGCAGGGAACACCGTCCTATCCTCTTCCTTCTTCTTAAGGCGTGGAGGAGAGGACATAAGACTTAAGGTTGTCATACACACTGACAGTCAGGCTACAATGGGTTGTCATACACACTGACAGTCAGGCTACAATGGGTTGTCACACACACTGAGTCAGGCTAGAATGGGTTGTCACACACACACTGACAGTCAGGCTACAATGGGTTGTCACACACACACTGACAGTCAGGCTACAATGGGTTGTCACACACACTGAGTCAGGCTACAATGGGTTGTCACACACACTGACAGTCAGGCTACAATGGGTTGTCACACACACTGACAGTCAGGCTACAATGGGTTGTCACACACACTGACAGTCAGGCTACAATGGGTTGTCACACACACTGACAGTCAGGCTACAATGGGTTATGGGTTACACTGACGTAATAAATCTTTGGAGATTTCCGGGCAGGAACAACTCTTTCTGAATACAGGAATTCATTAACAAAATGGCCTCCCGAGTGGCGCAGCAGTCTAAGGCACCGGGTGTTACTACAGACCCGGGTTCGCTCCCGGGCTGTATCACAACCGGCCGTGATCGAGAGTCGCCTAGGGCAGCGCACAATTGGCCCGGCATCGTCCGGGTTAGGGGAGGGTTTGGCAGTCATTGTAAAATAAGAATTTGTTCTTAACGGATTTGCCTAGTTAAAGTAGTTATATTTACTTGACTTTTAGGTCGCCTAGCCATTATGGTTCAACTCTCCTCTTTGGTAATGTTGACAATGAACATAACCACGAGAAAAAAAGACTAGAGTGGAAACAATTTAGTGTCAACATGTTAAGTATCCAGGGATAACATGCTGCATTATTATCCTGCCCCTCCTGTGAATCAAAACACCCGCCCCTCCTGTGAATCAAAACACCTGCCCCTACCGTAAAAATCAAAACACCTGCCCCTACCGTAAAAATCAAAACACCTGCCCCTACCGTAAAAATCAAAACACCTGCCCCTACCGTAAAAATCAAAACACCTGCCCCTACCGTAAAAATCAAAACACCTGCCCCTACCGTAAAAATCAAAACACCTGCCCCTACCGTAAAAATCAAAACACCTGCCCCTACCGTAAAAATCAAAACACCTGCCCCTACCGTAAAAATCAAAACACCTGCCCCTACCGTAAAAATCAAAACACCTGCCCCTACCGTAAAAATCAAAACACCCGCCCCTACCGTAAAAATCAAAACACCCGCCCCTACCGTAAAAATCAAAACACCCGCCCCTACCGTAAAAATCAAAACACCCGCCCCTACCGTAAAAATCAAAACACCCGCCCCTACCGTAAAAATCAAAACACCCGCCCCTACCGTAAAAATCAAAACACCCGCCCCTACCGTAAAAATCAAAACACCTGCCCCTACCGTAAAAATCAAAACACCTGCCCCTACCGTAAAAATCAAAACACCCGCCCCTACCGTAAAAATCAAAACACCCGCCCCTCCTGTGAATCAAAACACCCGCCCCTCCTGTGAATCAAAACACCCGCCCCTCCTGTGAATCAAAACACCCGCCCCTCCTGTGAATCAAAACACCCGCCCCTACCGTAAAAATCAAAACACCCGCCCCTCCTGTGAATCAAAACACCCGCCCCTCCTGTGAATCAAAACACCCGCCCCTCCTGTGAATCAAAACACCCGCCCCTCCTGTGAATCAAAACACCCGCCCCTCCTGTGAATCAAAACACCCGCCCCTCCTGTGAATCAAAACACCCGCCCCTCCTGTGAATCAAAACACCCGCCCCTCCTGTGAATCAAAACACCCGCCCCTCCTGTGAATCAAAACACCCGCCCCTCCTGTGAATCAACACACCCGCCCCTCCTGTGAATCAACACACCCGCCCCTCCTGTGAATCAAAACACCCGCCCCTCCTGTGAATCAACACACCCGCCCCTCCTGTGAATCAACACACCCGCCCCTCCTGTGAATCAACACACCCGCCCCTCCTGTGAATGAACACACCCGCCCCTCCTGTGAATCAACACACCCGCCCCTCCTGTGAATCAACACACCTGCCCCTCCTGTGAATCAACACACCTGCCCCTCCTGTGAATCAACACACCTGCCCCTCCTGTGAATCAACACACCTGCCCCTCCTGTGAATCAACACACCTGCCCCTCCTGTGAATCAACACACCTGCCCCTCCTATGAATCAACACACCTGCCCCTCCTATGAATCAACACACCTGCCCCTCCTATGAATCAACACACCTGCCCCTCCTATGAATCAACACACCTGCCCCTCCTATGAATCAAAACACCTGCCCCTACATTCTCCTGTCTGAAAGGGAAAAGGGGGGATATCTAGTCAGTTGTACAACTGAATGCATTCAACTGAAATGTGTCTCCTGCATTTAACCCAACCCCTCTGAAATCAGAAATGGCACCCTATTACCTACATAGTGGACTACTTTAGACCAGGACCCATGGCACCCTATTCCCTATATAGTGCACTACTTTAGACCAGGACCCATGGCACCCTCTTCTAAATAAGGTTTGTTTATTTAATTAGCATACATTTCTAAAAACCTGTGTACGTTTCATCATTATGGGTTACAGTTTGTAGATTAAGGGGAAACAGTATTTAGTCAATTTAAAAATGAATCTAACATAAAATGTGGAAAAAGTCAAGGAGTCTGAATATTTTCCAAATGCACTGTGTGAGAATGCTGTTCATTGACTACAGCTCAGCGTTCAACACCATAGTGTCCACGACGCTCATCACTAAGCTAAGGACCCTGGGACTAAACACCTCCCTCTGCAACTGGATCCTGGACTTCCTGATGGGCCACCCCCAGGTGGTTAGAGTAGGTAACAACACATCCGCCACGCTGATCCTCAACACAGGGGCCCCTCAGGGGTGCGTGCTCAGCCCCCTCCTGTACTCCCTGTTCACACATGACTGCACGGCCAGGCACGACTCCAACACCATCTTTAAGTTTGCTGACGACACAACAGTGGTAGGCCTGATCACCGACAACAACGAGACAGGCTCTAGGGAGGAGGTCAGAGACCTGGCAGTGTGGTGCCAGGACAACAACCTCTCCCTCAAAGTGATCAAGACAAAGGAGATGATTGTGGACTACAGGTAAAAGGAGGACCGAGCACGCCCCCATTCTCATTGACGGGGCTGCAGTGGAGCAGGTTGAGAGTTTTAAGTTCCTTGGTGTCCACATCACCAGCAAACTATCATGGTCCAAACACACCAATAAAGTCATTTAGACAGCACGACAACGCTTTTCCCCCCTCAGGAGGCTGAAAAGATATTGCACGAGTCCCCAGATCCTTAAAGTTCTACAGCTGCACCATCGAGAGCATCCTGACCGGTTGCATCACCGCCTGGTATGGCGACTGCTCAGCAGCAGACTAAGGCGCTACAGAAGGTAGAGAGTACAGCCCAGTATGTCACTGGGGCCAAGCTACCTGACAAAACTGTCAAAGACTCCATTCCCCCAAGTCAGACTGTTCTCTCTGCTACTGCACGGCAAACGGTACCGGAGCACCAAGTCTAGGACCAAAAATGCTCCTTAACATCTTCTACCCTCAAGCCATAACACTGCTAAACAATTCATCAAAATGGCCCCCAGGACTATTTACATTGAGAATCACCCCTCCAACCATTGTTTTTATACTTCTGCTATTTATCTATGCATAGTCACTTTACCCCTACCTACATGTACAAATTACCTCGACTAACCTGTATCCCCGCACATTGACTCGGCACCTCCTGTATAAAGACTCATTGTTATTTTATTGTGTTTATTTTTTACATTTAGTAAATATTTTCTAAATTCTAATTAAAACTGCATTGTTGGTTAAGGGCTTGTAAGTAAGCATTTCACGGTAAGGTCTACACCGGTTGTATCAACGCATGTGACAAATACAAGTTGATGAGTTGCCAAGTGAAATCAGATGTGCTAGCTCTGGAATAGCCTAGACCAAATACACGGAACGGCTCTCCCTGAGGAGGTCTGAGAACAGCATCCACCAGACAGAGACGCAGTCGCACATACAATGCATTGCTACTAGCTAGCTCAATAAGCTAACTAAATAACTAGCTAGCTGACTTTAGCTAATGCAAATATGCAGACACTGAAGACTAACGTACAACAAACACATTGTCAGTTAAAGCCTACATGTATAGAGTGAAGTGTACCTTCAAAGCTTCAGTGTGATTTTCCCAACACCGGCCTCCTACCGCTGCCAAAGCTGCCTCTTGCACGTGCGAGCAGTCTGTACCGTGAGGAAAACATCAGCACATCTCCGATGAGCAATGTCATGATTCAGAAGGTCGGTTTTCCGGTGTGTGTGTGTGGAGGGGGGGGGGGGTTGCTTTCAAAATAAAAGCCCAGCGCAAAGCTTGGACATGTTCCTACTCAGTCAAACTATTTCGAGGTCTTAAATCTATTTATAGTAGGATTGTCAAACGAATTCTATGGAGGGCCTAGTGTCTGCTGGTTTCTTACCTTTCAATTTAGACCTAGACAACCAGGTGAGAGGACCTAGACAACCAGGTGAGAGGACCTAGACAACCAGGTGAGAGGACCTAGACAACCAGGTGAGAGGACCTAGACAACCAGGTGAGGGGAGTTCCTTACTAGTCAGTGACCTTAATTCATCAGTCAAGTACAAAGGAAGAGCGAAAACCTGCAGACACTCGGCCTTCCATGGAATGAGTTTGACACGTAATATATAGGGCCACTTATGTAGGCCTATGTAAAGGGAGGTTAATAACGTTCTCAGACACAATTTCAAAGTTTAAGAAAGAAAATATGCAAATTTTCGTACCAGTGGTGTGTTTCCACCAAACGGACTTGTTGCAGATAAAAAGCAGTGTGTGATGTTGTAGTGCACACAAAATCTACTTTTTCGGTGGGGCCCCCCCAAAACACGGTCCTGTGGCCCCCCCAAACACGGTCCTGGGGCCCCCCCAAAACACGGTCCTGTGGCTTCTACAAACACGGTCCTGTGGCCCCCCCTGGGTGCACGTTTTGTATTTTCCCTAGCTGTACACAGCTAATTCAAATAATCAACATTTGATGATGAATTGGTTTTCTGAATCAGCTGTGTTCGGGCAAAAACCAAAACAGAATTTGGCAAACCCTGCTCTAGCCAACAGCTGGCAGATATGGTATGGGTAGGCTAGTCTACATGATGAGATTAACAGCTGGCAGTCAAGCATCGATCGTCATGTCCCTTGTACACTTAAGTCACTATTTTACCTTCATAAAGACCCTTGCTATTTACTGGAAAAGAGAATGAAGGTCACCATGCATTTTCCCCACCCTGTGAAGTTCATCATAACTTATTTAATCTGTAATAAACAGCATGATTCCCCCTAGACGCCGTGGTAGGACCACACAACATATCATCGCGTGACTCCAAGTTTACTTCGATATGATGGTTATTATATCAATATTTGCACATAAAGGCGTTTCCACCGCCATTTCTCGCATAATTATTTTACCGACATGGCACGAAATAGATCCCACCGTGTTGAACAAACAAATGATCGGTCAGCATTTATAACATTTTACCCAAACTTTCTGTTTCCATCACAGCTGTCATAATTTTTGTTACATGGTATGATACTCGCATAAAAACTATAGACGGAAACGTGGTTATAGACTATATAAAAACCTAAGTCAAATTATATTTCAATTTGTTTACTGGTCAGCGCTTGGACTGGCCATTGTGCAGAATCTGAATTTTGTTATCCCACTCTTAGTCGTCAGGTGACGCAGCAACACCCGTTCAAATCAAATCAAATTGTATTTGTCACATACACATGGTTAGCAGATGTTAATGCGAGTGTTGCGAAATGCTTGTGCTTCTAGTTCCCGACAATGCAGTAATAACCAACGAGTAATCTAACCTAACAATTCCACAACTACTACCTTATACACACAAGTGTAAAGGGATAAAGAATATGTACATAAAGATATATGAATGAGTGATGGTACAGAACGGCATAGGCAAGATGCAGTAGATGGTATCGAGTACAGTATATACATATGAGATGAGTAGTGTAGGGTATGTAAACATAACCACAAGATGGCCGTTGTGTCAGGAGGCGGATCCATTTGTGGTTTCAGGGTGGGTGGGAAAGGAGTTGGGTGCAGTTGAATCAGTGAAGGTAACCTGTAGTGGACTTCTGATATTTGTTTGTGTTTCTTCTAACCAGGGCGAGTGGGCGCTCCGTGTCACGCAACTTCGGTCAAGATCTGTTTCTTGCTTTGCTCTTAGGAACAGGGAACCATTGAAAGTAGTGATTTCTGGGGTAACGTTAAGTGTGGAGGTGTAGCAATTGAAGTTGAAGATTCCTGGTGTTTGTGATGTTCGCCGTTTTGGTGCGAGGCAGACCCCGGGGATGAGTGTGGTGAAAAAGAGGAGTCACTGACAGTACTTTTGAGTTTTGAGTCAGAGTCTTTACCAACAAGGTCATGTTATGATATAGCAGGTATCCTGTTAGAGCTTTTGTGCCGAATCCACTGCGGTGTTTCAGGTGCCACGTTTCTGGTCATGTTGCAGCAGTTTGTAGGAGGGAGATTCCAAGATGTGGGAAGAGGGCAGGAGGACATGGGATAGAGGATTGTGTAGTTTCTGTGGATAAAGTTGTGTGTGTCGACTGTAGAAGTGCCCATGTTGCTGGGGATCGGAAGTGTCCGGTGAGAGAGAGGCAGGTTGAAGTGGCTAGAGTCAGAGTAGTGCAGAAGGTGTCGTATGCTGAGGCAGTGAAGAAAGTAGTGAATGATGGGTCAAGGGTGAGAGTTCCTGAGAGGATCCCTGTGAGTAGTAGATCTGTGCAGCACAGAGGGATAGGCCAACGAGTGATATATGCTTCAGTAAGGTTGTCTTCTTAGCAATGGTTATCAACTGTAACGCAGAAATGGAACGTAAATCAGAGAAAATAGATGTTGTGGTGGCATCTGTATTTGGGCATCCGAGATTTGACTTCAGTGACCCGTCCTCCCAGGCCGTTGGCATAGTGCAGGAGCAGATGGGGTCAAATTATTGTTATTATTTATTTATTTTATATTTTATTTTGTATCACAAAGTATAATGGATTTATATTATAGTCCAGTTGGTGGCGGTAATGCAACATATTGGGTGCCAACCGCCGTTAAACTCCAAAGAAGAAGAAGGCGGATCCACAACCTGGAAGTTGTGCGTTACGAATGAACGGTTTCTCTATAAACTGTTACATTTCGAAGGCTTACAGTTTGAAGTAATGTCAAGGATAGATCTTGAGCCGGTGTGTTAGCGTTCAAAGATAACCGGAGCATTTCTTCCTAACTGTAATTTCCAAACGTGCAGGTAAGAGGCAAGAGGTTATTTTCGGTGGTTGCTGCAGAGACTAGAAGCCGGCAGCAGTTGACGTTTTCTATCTTAACTAGCTAACGTTAGCGTCATCCAGTTGTCAATCTATTTTGTTCCCATCAAGACAGGTATTGTTAGCTAGCATGAATCGTGTTAATGTTCAGATAACTCTGCTTGATTCACATCGGGATTGAATTGGACATATTTCACATCGACTGGTTAGCATGTTGGCTAGTTAGCGCCCCGGGCCAACTGCCTTTGGCCGTTAGCTTAGCTAGCCTCTGTCAGTAATCTGGCGCACCGACTGAACTGCAGGTAATGTCCGCCCCGTGTGCCAGTAGCTAACTAAATACATTACATCCAGTTGCTAGCAACAGTTTTGACATGCTGGTTGATAATTAACTGGTCAGAGAAATGCAAGGGGCTAGCAGCGAACGGGATGTACATGTTTCTAGTATGAATCAGCTTGATGTCCAGTGCTCGGATCAGAACAAGTGCCCCGCCCAACATTTGGCTATACTTGATAATTCGGATGAATTTATACATTTATGTATTTCAAAGTTCTTGGTGAAAATCGAGTAATATTGGAGATTATTTCATGAATTGATGAGTCTTTGGGTGAAAAACCCTCTTCTCTGAGGATCGGATTGGTGGTGGTTTCAAGGAGATATATATATATCTACACACACTGCATTCGTGAAGTATTCAGACCCCTTGACTTTTTCCACATTGTTACATTAGCCGTATGAGGGAAAAAAACTTTAATCAATTTTATAAATCTACACACAATAACCCATAATGATAAAACAAAAAATGGGTTTTTAGAAATTGTTGCAAATGTATAACAATTTTTTTTAAATACGGAAATATCACATTTCCATAAGTATTCTGACCCTTTACTCAGTACTTTGTTGAAACACCTTTAGCAGCAATTACATCCTCAAGTCTTCTTGGGTAAGACGCTACAAGCTTGGCACACCTGTATTTGGGGAGTTTCTCCCATTCTTCTCTGCAGATCAAATCAAACTTTATTTGCCACATGCGCCGAGTACAACACGTGTAGACTGTACCGTGAAATGCTTACTTACAAGCCTTTAAACAACAGTGCAGTTCAAGAATGAGAAAATATTTACCAAGTAGGCTAAAATAAAAATTAACACCAAAAAAATAACAATAACGAGGCTGTGTAAATTGTCCGGTGGCGATTTTTATGAATTGTTCAGCAGTCTAATGGCTTGGGGGTAGAAGCTGTTAAGGAGCCTTTTGGTCCTAGACTTGGTGCTCTGGTACCGCTTGCCATGCAGTAGCAGGGAAAACAGTCTATAAATTGGGTAACTGGAGTCTCTGACAATTTTATGGTCCTTCCTCTGACACTGCCTATTATATAGGTTCTGGATGGCAGGAAGCTCGGCCCTAGTGATTTACTGGGCCATACGCACTACCCTCTGTAGCGCCTTACTGTCAGATGCTGAGCAGTTGCCATACCAGGCGGTGATGCAACCGGGTCAGGATGCTCTCGATGGTGCAGCTGTAGAACCTTTTGAGGATCTGAGGACCCATGCCAAATCTTTTCAGTCTCCTGAGGGTGAATAGGCGTTGTTGTGCCCTCTTCATGACTATCTTGGTGTGTTTGGACCATGATAGTTCGTTGGTGATGTGGACACCAAGGAACTTGAAACTCTCGACCCGCTCCACTACAACCCCGTCGATGTTAATGGGGGGCCTGTTCGGCCCGCCTTTTCCCGTCGTCCACGATCAGCTCCTTTGTCTTGCTCACATTGAGGGAGAGGTTGTAGTTCTGGCACCACACTGCCAGTTCTCTGACCTCCTCCCTATAGGCCGTCTCATCGTTGTCGGTGATCAGGCCTACCACTGTTGTCGTCAGCAAACTTAATGATGGTGTTGGAGTCGTGTTTGGCCATGCAGTCATGGGTGAACAGGGAGTACAGGAGGGGATTAAGTACACACCCCTGAGGGCCCCCCGTGTTGAGGATCAGCGTGGCGGATGTGTTGTTACCTACCCTTACCACCTGGGGGCTGGCCTGTCAGGAAGTCCAGGATCCAGGTGCAGAGGGAGGTGTTTTAGTCCTTAGCTAAGTGATGAGCTTTGAGGGCACTATGGTGTTGAACGCTGAGCTGTAGTCAATGAACAGCATTCTCACATAGGTGATTCTTTTTGTCCAGGTGGGAAAGGCCAGTGTGGAGTGCGATTGAGATTATGTCATCTGTGGATCTGTTGGGGCGGTATGCAAATTGGAGTGGGTCTAGGGTATCCGGGAGGATGCTGTTGATGTGAGCCATGACCAGCCTTTCAAAGCACTTCATGGCTACAGACGTGAGTGCTACGGGGCTTTTATCATTTAGGCAGGTTATCTTCGCTTTCTTGGGCACAGGGACAATGGTGGTCTGTTTGAAACATGTAGGTATTACAGACTCGGTCAGGGAGAGGTTGAAAATGTCAGTGAAGACACTTGACAGTTGGTCCGGACATGCTTTAAGTACATGTCCAGGTAATCTGTTTGGCCCAGAGGCTTTGTGAATGTTGACTTGTTTAAAGGTTTTGTTCACATCGGCTGCCAAGAGCGTTATCACGCAGTCATCCAGAACAGCTGGTGCTCTCGTGCATGCTTCAGTGTTGCTTGCCTTGAAGCGAGCATAAAAGGCATTTAGCTCGTCTGGTAGTACGCAGTGTTGTATGAGATCTTCAGTTGCTTGGCAATTTCTCTCATGGAGTAGCCTTCATTTCTCAGAACAAGAATAGACAGACGAGTTTCAGGAGTACTTTGTTTCTGGCCATTTTGAGCCTGTAATCGAACCCACAAATGCTGATGCTCCAGATACTCAACTAGTCTAAAGAAGGCCAGTTTTATTGCTTCTTTAATCAGGACAACAGTTTTCAGCTGTGCTAACATAATTGCAAAAGGGTTTTCTAATGATCAATTAGCCTTTTAAAATTATAAACTTGGATTAGCTAACACAATGGGACATTGGAACACAGGAGTGATGGTTGCTGATAATGGGCCTCTGTACGCCTATGTAGATATTCCATAAAAAATCTGCGTTTCCAGCTACAATAGTTATTTACAGCATTAACAATGTCCACTGTATTTCTGATCAACTTGATGTTATTTTAATGGACAAAAAATTAGCTTTTCTTTCAAAAACAAGGACATTTTTAAGTGATCCCAAACTTGTGTGTGTGTCAAATCAAGTTTTATTAGTCACATGCGGCAAATACAACAGGTAGACCTGAAATGCTTACTTATGAGCCCTTAACCAACAATGCGGTTTAAAAAAATAATACAGATAAGAATAAGAGATAAAAGTAGCAAGTAATTAAAGAGCAGCAGTGAAATAACAATATATATAGGGGTGTGCCGGTACAGAGTGTCAATGTGCGGGGGCAGTATGTACATGTAGGTAGAGTTATTAAAGTGACTATGCATAGATGACAAAAGTGGCAGTGGTGTGAGGGGGGGATCAATGAAAATAGTCTGGGTAGCCATTTGACTAGATGTTCAGGAGTCTTATGGCTTGGGGGTAGAAGCTGTTTAGAAGCCTTTTGGACCTAGACATGGCGCTCCGGTACCACTTGCCGTGCGGTAGCAGAGAGAACAGTCTATGACTAGGGTGGCTGGAGTGTTTGACAATTTTTAGGGTCTTCCTCTGACACCGCCTGGTATAGAGGTCCTGGATGGTAGGAAGCTTGGCCCCAGTGATGTACTGGGCCATTCGCACTACCCTCTGTAGTGCCTTGCGGTCGGAGGCCAAGCAGTTGCCATACCAGGCGGTGAAGCAGCCAGTCAAGATGCTCTCGATGGTGCAGCTGTAGGTCTTTTGAGGATCTGGGGACCCATGCCAAATCTTTTTATCCTCCTGAAGGGGAAGAGGAGTTGTCGTGCCCTCTTCACGACTGTGTTGGTGTGTGTGGACCATGATAGATCTTTAGTGATGTGGACACCGAGGAACTTGAAGCTCTCGACCTGCTCCACTACAGCCCCGTCGATGTGAATTGGGGCTTGTCGGCCCTCCGTTTCCTGTAGTCCACGATCAGCTCCTTTGTCTTGGAGAACCTTGAGGTGTTTATCAGCTGTGTGTGTGTGAGTCAGAGAGAGAGAGAGAGTGAGATGTTTGTGAAGGGAAGAGTGTGGCCTAGATCTATGCAGACTGATAGTTGTGACCTGAGGAAACACTATTGATCTGTAAGGGAATGGACCTGACCTGTCCTGCTGGACCATCAACTGTCTAGAGTTATCTCTCACTCACACCACGCTCCCTGGCCTTGGCCAGTTTAGATAGCTTGCTGTTGCTAGCTAATTTGTCCTGGGTTATAACCATTGGGTTGTTATTTGACCTGAAATGCACAAGGTCCTCTACTCCGACAATTAATCCACAGATAAAACGGGTAAACCGAGTTAGTTTCTATTAATCGCTCCTCATTCAGACTTCTTCTTCTTTGGAATTGATATCGCGGTTGGCAACCAACTTCAAGGTGCATTACCACCACCAACTCGACTGGAGTGTGGACCTCCGTTCATCTTTCAATCACCCACGTGGGTATATGCTCCTAAAAACCAATGAGGAGATGGGAGAGGCGGGACTTGCAGCGTGTAAAGCGTCACAAATAGAACCTATGTAGAACCTTTAGTTCTATTTTAGCGCCTGGCTACGCAAACGTGCAAAAGCAGTGTGGGTGTAATGATTGAATGACGTGATATGTGTACGTTTATTTTGAAACTCATGCGTGCAGTGTGGCCGGCGTGTTGGTACTGTGTGGCCGGCGTGTTGGAGCGGTGTGGCCGGCGTGTTGGAGCGGTGTGGCCGGCGTGTTGGAGCGGTGTGGCCGGCGTGTTGGAGCGGTGTGGCCGGCGTGTTGGAGCGGTGTGGCCGGCGTGTTGGAGCGGTGTGGCCGGCGTGTTGGAGCGGTGTGGCCGGCGTGTTGGAGCGGTGTGGCCGGCGTGTTGGAGCTGTGTGGCCGGCGTGTTGGAGCGGTGTGGCCGGCGTGTTGGAGCGGTGTGGCCGGCGTGTTGGAGCTGTGTGGCCGGCGTGTTGGAGCTGTGTGGCCGGCGTGTTGGAGCTGTGTGGCCGGCGTGTTGGAGCGGTGTGGCCGGCGTGTTGGAGCGGTGTGGCCGGCGTGTTGGAGCGGTGTGGCCGGCGTGTTGGAGCTGTGTGGCCGGCGTGTTGGAGCTGTGTGGCCGGCGTGTTGGAGCTGTGTGGCCGGCGTGTTGGAGCTGTGTGGCCGGCGTGTTGGAGCTGTGTGGCCGGCGTGTTGGAGCTGTGTGGCCGGCGTGTTGGAGCTGTGTGGCCGGCGTGTTGGAGCTGTGTGGCCGGCGTGTTGGAGCTGTGTGGCCGGCGTGTTGGAGCGGCGTGGCCGGCGTGTTGGGGCGGCGTGGCCGGCGTGTTGGGGCGGCGTGGCCGGCGTGTTGGGGCGGCGTGGCCGGCGTGTTGGGGCGGCGTGGCCGGCGTGTTGGGGCGGCGTGGCCGGCGTGTTGGGGCGGCGTGGCCGGCGTGTTGGGGCGGCGTGGCCGGCGTGTTGGGGCGGCGTGGCCGGCGTGTTGGGGCGGCGTGGCCGGCGTGTTGGGGCGGCGTGGCCGGCGTGTTGGGGCGGCGTGGCCGGCGTGTTGGGGCGGCGTGGCCGGCGTGGTGTGGCCGGCGTGTTGGAGCGGTGTGGCCGGCGTGTTGGAGCGGTGTGGCCGGCGTGTTGGAGCTGTGTGGCCGGCGTGTTGGAGCGGTGTGGCCGGCGTGTTGGGGCGGCGTGGCCGGCGTGTTGGGGCGGCGTGGCCGGCGTGGTGTGGCCGGCGTGTTGGAGCGGTGTGGCCGGCGTGTTGGAGCGGTGTGGCCGGCGTGTTGGAGCTGTGTGGCCGGCGTGTTGGAGCGGTGTGGCCGGCGTGTTGGAGCGGTGTGGCCGGCGTGTTGGAGCTGTGTGGCCGGCGTGTTGGAGCTGTGTGGCCGGCGTGTTGGAGCTGTGTGGCCGGCGTGTTGGAGCTGTGTGGCCGGCGTGTTGGAGCTGTGTGGCCGGCGTGTTGGAGCGGCGTGGCCGGCGTGTTGGAGCGGCGTGGCCGGCGTGTTGGGGCGGCGTGGCCGGCGTGTTGGGGCGGCGTGGCCGGCGTGTTGGGGCGGCGTGGCCGGCGTGTTGGGGCGGCGTGGCCGGCGTGTTGGGGCGGCGTGGCCGGCGTGTTGGGGCGGCGTGGCCGGCGTGTTGGGGCGGCGTGGCCGGCGTGTTGGGGCGGCGTGGCCGGCGTGTTGGGGCGGCGTGGCCGGCGTGTTGGGGCGGCGTGGCCGGCGTGTTGGGGCTGTGTGATCCTCCACTAATTCTCACTGTTTCTTTCTGTTGAGGCTTTGTGTGCTTCATCAAGACCATGTTGGGAGGTATTGTTTGGATTGGAAAAGACCAGCTTTTCTTTCCCACAAGTCTTCAACAATCACTCGCCATTCTCCTTGAGCTACTGACCTTGGATTAGGGCTCACACACACACACACACACACACACACACACACACACACACACACACACACACACACACACACACACACACACACACACACACATCTATGTGTTGATGTTCTAGAGGAGCAGTGGAAAGCCATATTGCTATCTGGCTGGCTGTTTCATCTGTTATCAGGGGTTGAACCTTGACTGATTGAGGTTCTCTGCATCATCTGGAGGGGAGGGAGAGCAGAGCGTCAGACTGCTGTGGTCATCATCATTGCCATCAGCTTCTGTTGTTGAGCTGTCACCACAACCAATCTCTAGACGCCTATGATGTGGCCGTTAAGGCCCCCCCTTATCACCTCTCTGATTTCAGAGGGGTTAAATGCGGAATACACATTTCAGTTGAATACATTCAGTTGTACAACTGACTAGGTATCCCCCTTTCCCTTTCAGTTGTACAACTGACTAGATATCCCCCCTTTCCCTTTCTGTTGTACAACTGACTAGGTATCCCCCCTTTCCCTTTCTGTTGTACAACTGACTAGGTATCCCCCTTTCCCTTTCTGTTGTATAACTGACTAGGTATCCCCCCTTTCCCTTTCTGTTGTACAACTGACTAGGTATCCCCCTTTCTGTTGTACAACTGACTAGATATCCCCCTTTCCCTTTCTGTTGTACAACTGACTAGGTATCCCCCCTTTCCCTTTCTGTTGTACAACTGACTAGGTATCCCCCCTTTCCCTTTCTGTTGTACAACTGACTAGGTATCCCCCTTTCTGTTGTACAACTGACTAGATATCCCCCTTTCCCTTTCTGTTGTACAACTGACTAGGTATCCCCCTTTTCCCTTTCTGTTATACAACTGACTAGATATCCCCCTTTTCCCTTTCTGTTGTACAACTGACTAGATATCCCCCTTTACAACTGACTAGATATCCCCCTTTTCCCTTTCTGTTGTACAACTGACTAGGTATTCCCCTTTTCCCTTTCTGTTGTACAACTGACTAGGTATCCCCCTTTCTGTTGTACAACTGACTAGGTATCCCCCTTTCTGTTGTACAACTGACTAGATATCCCCCTTTTCCCTTTCTGTTGTACAACTGACTAGGTATCCCCCTTTCCCTTTCTGTTGTACAACTGACTAGGTATCCCCCTTTTCCCTTTCTGTTGTACAACTGACTAGGTATCCCCCTTTCCCTTTCTGTTGTACAACTGACTAGGTATCCCCCTTTCCCTTTCTGTTGTACAACTGACTAGATATCCCCCTTTCCCTTTCTGTTGTACAACTGACTAGGTATCCCCCTTTTCCCTTTCTGTTGTACAACTGACTAGGTATCCCCCTTTCCCTTTCTGTTGTACAACTGACTAGGTATCCCCCCCTTTCCCTTTCTGTTGTACAACTGACTAGGTATCCCCCTTTCTGTTGTACAACTGACTAGGTATCCCCCTTTCCCTTTCTGTTGTACAACTGACTAGGTATCCCCCTTTCTGTTGTACAACTGACTAGATATCCCCCTTTTCCCTTTCTGTTGTACAACTGACTTGGTATCCCCCTTTTCCCTTTCCAGGCACAAGTGTCGTCAACACAATGGTTATTTTTTTCCATACCAAAAAAAACGGTTTGGTACTAGAATTTGTCACTATCGGTACTTCCTGAAATGTGTCTCAGGTGATTGCGATGATCACGTCTGTATCAGCCCCTTTTATAGGGCAACGTTGCTGCTCCATAAGGCTAATCATTCGTTAACAGGGCTGCGTTGTTAGCCTCCCAATCAGGATGCACAGAAGTTAACACACTTGACTAGTACAACAGGCGTGTAGAGATGTTCAACTGATCATTTCTGGTCCCAAAACAGTGTCCAGTACAGGAAGGGAATCCCTGTTTTAGATCACAAAAAAATAACATGATTTTTCTTATCCTCTCTCTCTTTCTCTCCTCCCTCCCTCCCTCCCTCTCTTTCTCTCCTCCCTCTCTCTCTTTCTCTCCTCCCTCCCTCCCTCTGACAGGTGAGGTTCAGGTGAGTGATGCCTGTGGAGTCCAGCAGTGACTGTCCCCATCTGGAGTGTGTTGGAGAAATCACCAAGGATGAACTGATCCACAAGTCACATGTGAGTCCTGGAGTCCTGTCCCCTTCCATAGACCACCTGTCCCCTTCCATAGACCACCTGTCCCCTTCCATAGACCACCTGTCCCCTTCCATAGACCACCTGTCCCCTTCCATAGACCACCTGTCCTGGAGTCCTGTCCCCTTTCATAGACCACCTGTCCCCTTCCATAGACCACCTGTCCCCTTCCATAGACCACCTGTCCCCTTCCATAGACCACCTGTCCCCTTCCATAGACCACCTGTCCCCTTCCATAGACCACCTGTCCCCTTCCATAGACCACCTGTCCCCTTCCATAGACCACCTGTCCCCTTCCATAGACCACCTGTCCCCTTCCATAGACCACCTGTCCCCTTCCATAGACCACCTGTCCTGGAGTCCTGTCCCCTTCCATAGACCACCTGTCCTGTCCCCTTCCATAGACCACCTGTCCTGTAGTCCTGTCCCCTTCCATAGACCACCTGTCCTGTCCCCTTCCATAGACCACCTGTCCTGTCCCCTTCCATAGACCACCTGTCCTGTAGTCCTGTCCCCTTCCATAGACCACCTGTCCTGTCCCCTTCCATAGACCACCTGTCCTGTAGTCCTGTCCCCTTCCATAGACCACCTGTCCTGTCCCCTTCCATAGACCACCTGTCCTGTCCCCTTCCATAGACCACCTGTCCTGTCCCCTTCCATAGACCACCTGTCCTGTAGTCCTGTCCCCTTCCATAGACCTCCTGTCCTGTAGTCCTGTCCCCTTCCATAGACCTCCTGTCCTGTAGTCCTGTCCCCTTCCATAGACCACCTGTCCTGTAGTCCTGTCCCCTTCCATAGACCCCCTGTCCTGTCCCCTTCCATAGACCCCCTGTCCTGTAGTCCTGTCCCCTTCCATAGACCCCCTGTCCTGTCCCCTTCCATAGACCCCCTGTCCTGTCCCCTTCCATAGACCCCCTGTCCTGTCCCCTTCCATAGACCACCTGTCCTGTAGTCCTGTCCCCTTCCATAGACCACCTGTCCTGTCCCCTTCCATAGACCACCTGTCCTGTCCCCTTCCATAGACCACCTGTCCTGTCCCCTTCCATAGACCACCTGTCCTGTAGTCCTGTCCCCTTCCATAGACCACCTGTCCTGTCCCCTTCCATAGACCTCCTGTCCTGTAGTCCTGTCCCCTTCCATAGACCTCCTGTCCTGTAGTCCTGTCCCCTTCCATAGACCACCTGTCCTGTCCCCTTCCATAGACCTCCTGTCCTGTAGTCCTGTCCCCTTCCATAGACCACCTGTCCTGTCCCCTTCCATAGACCTCCTGTCCTGTCCCCTTCCATAGACCACCTGTCCTGTCCCCTTCCATAGACCTCCTGTCCTGTAGTCCTGTCCCCTTCCATAGACCTCCTGTCCTGTCCCCTTCCATAGACCTCCTGTCCTGTCCCCTTCCATAGACCACCTGTCCTGTAGTCCTGTCCCCTTCCATAGACCACCTGTCCTGTAGTCCTGTCCCCTTCCATAGACCACCTGTCCTGTCCCCTTCCATAGACCACCTGTCCTGTAGTCCTGTCCCCTTCCATAGACCACCTGTCCTGTCCCCTTCCATAGACCCCCTGTCCTGTCCCCTTCCATAGACCACCTGTCCCCTTCCATAGACCACCTGTCCTGTCCCCTTCCATAGACCTCCTGTCCTGTAGTCCTGTCCCCTTTCATAGACCACCTGTCCTGTCCCCTTTCATAGACCACCTGTCCTGTCCCCTTTCATAGACCACCTGTACCGTAGTGCATAAGTCCCCCCCCCGTAGTCCACAAGTCCCCCCCCGTAGTACTGTAGTACATAAGTCCACATTTTGTTATGTTACAGCCTTATTCTAAAATTAATTAAATTGTTTTTTTCCCTCATCAATTGACAAAGCAAAAACAGGTTTTAATTTTTTTGGTGCAAATGTATATAAAAATGTTCATATTTACATAAGTATTCAGACCCTTTAGTCAGTACTTTGTTGAAGCACCTTTGGCAGCGTTTACAGCCTCTCAAGCTCTGTCAGGTTGGACGGGGAGCGTTGCTGCGCAGCTATTTTCAAGTCTCTCCAGAGATGTTTGATCGGGTTCAAGTCCGGGCTCTGGCTGGGCCACTCATGGACATTCAGAGACTTGTCCCAAAGCCTCCTGTGTTATCGTGACTGTGTGCTTAGGGTCGTTGTCCTGTTGGAAGGTGAACCTTCAACCCAGGCTGAGGTCCTGAGCGCTCTGGAGCAGGTTTTCATCAAGGATCTCTCTCTACTTTGCTCTGTTCATCTTTCCCTTGATCCTGACTAGTCTCCCAGTCCCTGCCGCTGAAAAACATCCCCACAGCAAACTCCAAGTGGGCTGTCATGTGCCTTTTACTGAGGAGTGGCTTCCTTCTGGCCACACTACCGTAAAGGCCTGATTGGTGGAGTGCTGCAGAGATGGTTGTCCTTCTGGAAGATTCTCCACAGAGGAACTCTGGAGCTCTGTCAGAGTGACCATCGGGTTATTGGTCACCTTCCTGACCAAGGCTTTTCTCCCCCGATTGCTCAGTTTGGCCGGGAGGTCAGCTCTAGGAACAATCTCGGTGGTTCCAAACTTCTTCCATTTAAGAATTATGAGACCGCTGTGTTCTTGGGGACCTTCAATGCTGTAGACATGTTTTGGGTACCCTTCCCCAGAGCTGTGCTTCGATCCTGTCTCGGAGCTCTACAGACAATTCCTTTGACCTCATGGCTTGGTTTTTGCTTTGACATGCCCTGTCAATTTTATAGACAGGTGTGTGTGCCTTTCCAAATCATGTCCAACCAATTGAATTGACCACAGGTGGACTCCAATCAAGTTGTAGAAACATCGCAAGGATGATCAATGGAAACAGGAAGCATTTTACCTCAATTTCCTGTCTCATAGCAAAAGGGTCTGAATTCTTAAGTAAATGTCATTTTTCTGTTTTTCTATTTTTAAGAAATGTGTAAACATGACTAAAAACCTGCTTTCGCTTTGTCGTGGGTTATTGTGTGTAGATTGAGGAAGTGTTTTTATTTAATCCATTTTAGAATAAGACTAATTTAACAATGTGGATAAAGGGAAGGGGTCTGAATATTCTCCCAATGCTCTGTAAATGATGTTGAATTCTGATCATCCACTTTGTTCACTCAGCTACTATCACATTTTATAGTGGTTAGCTGATAGAAGCTACTTAGGCTAGCTAAATTATCTTTATCATCTAGTAGCATTAGCTAGAATATCAACTATTATTAATGGTCAAGTCCTGGATGTTTTACAGGAAATGAGAATGTTGTCATTGGAGAACACTGTGCTCTATCATGTTACTGTCTCTCTGGCCTGGTCACTGAAGCAGTCAGATTATTATACTGTCTCTCTGGCCTGGTCACTGAAGCAGTCAGATTATTATACTGTCTCTCTGGCCTGGTCACTGAAGCAGTCAGATTATTATACTGTCTCTCTGGTCTGGTCACTGAAGCAGTCAGATTATTATACTGTCTCTCTGGCCTGGTCACTGAAGCAGTCAGATTATTATACTGTCTCTCTGGCCTGGTCACTGAAGCAGTCAGATTATTATACTGTCTCTCTGGTCTGGTCACTGAAGCAGTCAGATTATTATACTGTCTCTCTGGCCTGGTCACTGAAGCAGTCAGATTATTATACTGTCTCTCTGGCCTGGTCACTGAAGCAGTCAGATTATTATACTGTCTCTCTGGTCTGGTCACTGAAGGTGTCAGATTATTATACTGTCTCTCTGGCCTGGTCACTGAAGCAGTCTGCTATTATTATACTGTCTCTCTGGCCTGGTCACTGTAGCAGTCTGCTATTATTATACTGTCTCTCTGGCCTGGTCTGTTCACTGAAGCAGTCAGATTATTATACTGTCTCTCTGGTCTGTTCACTGAAGCTGGTTGGCTGTTGTGGTGTGTGTGTGGGTGTTTCTAGGGCCAGTGTCAAGACTGCAAGGTTGGAGGACCAAATCTGTGGGCGTGTCTGGAGGTGAGTGAGCAGTCCCTGGCTTTGTTTGGGACTTTTATTTTGAAAGTTGTGACTGCCATTTGGCCTTGTATGAATATGGACGTAACAGTTCTGTAGTAATAATCTATTGTTTTCTCTGTGTGCGTGTGCAGAACAGCTGTGCCTATGTGGGCTGTGGAGAGTCTCATGCTGACCACAGCACTGTCCACTCACAGGTGAGTCACCCCTGACCCTTGACCCTTCACCTCCCACACACACCGCCACAGGACTAGATCAATATTCAGGATGGTGCAGAACATACCTACAGGACTAGATCAATATCCAGGATGGTGCAGAACGTACCTACAGGACTAGATCGATATTCAGGATGGTGCAGAACGTACCTACAGGACTAGATCAATATTCAGGATGGTGCAGAACGTACCTACAGGACTAGATCAATATTCAGGATGGTGCAGAACGTACCTACAGGACTAGATCAATATTCAGGATGGTGCAGAACGTACCTACAGGACTAGATCAATATTCAGGATGGTGCAGAACGTACCTACAGGACTAGATCAATATCCAGGATGGTGCAGAACGTACCTACAGGACTAGATCAATATTCAGGATGGTGCAGAACGTACCTACAGGACTAGATCAATATTCAGGATGGTGCAGAACGTACCTACAGGACTAGATCAATATTCAGGATGGTGTAGAACGTACCTACAAGACTAGATCAATATTCAGGATGGTGCAGAACGTACCTACAGGACTAGATCAATATCCAGGATGGTGCAGAACGTACCTACAGGACTAGATCAATATTCAGGATGGTGCAGAACGTACCTACAAGACTAGATCAATATTCAGGATGGTGCAGAACGTACCTACAGGACTAGATCAATATTCAGGATGGTGCAGAACGTACCTACAGGACTAGATCGATATTCAGGATGGTGCAGAACGTACCTACAGGACTAGATCAATATTCAGGATGGTGCAGAACGTACCTACAGGACTAGATCGATATTCAGGATGGTGCAGAACGTACCTACAGGACTAGATCGATATTCAGGATGGTGCAGAACGTACCTACAGGACTAGATCAATATTCAGGATGGTGCAGAACGTACCTACAGGACTAGATCAATATTCAGGATGGTGCAGAACGTACCTACAGGACTAGATCAATATTCAGGATGGTGCAGAACGTACCTACAGGACTAGATCAATATTCAGGATGGTGCAGAACGTACCTACAGGACTAGATCAATATTCAGGATGGTGCAGAACGTACCTACAGGACTAGATCAATATTCAGGATGGTGCAGAACGTACCTACAGGACTAGATCAATATTCAGGATGGTGCAGAACGCACCTACAGGACTAGATCAATATTCAGGATGGTGCAGAACGTACCTACAGGACTAGATCAATATTCAGGATGGTGCAGAACGTACCTACAAGACTAGATGGGCCCCGTCTAGCTCAGTTGGTAGAGCATGGCGCTTGCAACGCCAGGGTTGTGGGTTCGATTCCCACGGGGGACCAGTACAAAAAAAGTATGAATGTATGTACTTGTAAGTCGCTCTGGATAAGAGCGTCTGCTAAATGACTTAAATGTAAATGTAGATCGATATTCAGGATGGTGCAGAACGTACCTACAAGACTAGATCAATATTCAGGATAGTGCAGAACATACCTACAGGACTAGATCAATATTCAGGATGGTGCAGAACGTACCTACAAGACTAGATCAATATTCAGGATAGTGCAGAACATACCTACAGGACTAGATCAATATCCAGGATGGTTCAGAACGTACCTACAGGACTAAACCAATATTCAGGATGGTGCAGGAGAGAGAAGGTGTTGAAGTGAGGGATGGGAGAAGAAGGAAGTGTGAGGAGGGAAAGGAGATGGTGGTGGTGAGAGAGAGTATGATGGGGAGGAGAAGGGGACAGAAGAAAGGGTGGAAGATTTAAAGGAGATGGTGGTGAGAGAGAGAGAGAGTATGATAGGGAGGTGAAGGGGACAGAAGAAAGGGTGGAAGATTTAAAGGAGATGGTGGTGGTGAGAGAGAGTATGATAGGGAGGAGAAGGGGACAGAAGAAAGGGTGGAAGATTTAAAGGAGATGGTGGTGAGAGAGAGAGAGTATGAAGGGGACAGAAGAAAGGGTGGAAGATTTAAAGGAGATGGTGGTGGTGAGAGAGAGTATGATGGGGAGGAGAAGGGGACAGAAGAAAGGGTGGAAGATTTAAAGGAGATGGTGGTGGTGAGAGAGAGTATGATGGGGAGGAGAAGGGGACAGAAGAAAGGGTGGAAGATTTAAAGGAGATGGTGGTGAGAGAGAGAGAGTATGATGGGGAGGAGAAGGGGACAGAAGAAAGGGTGGAAGATTTAAAGGAGATGTGAGTCCCTGTTTGTGTTGACGTTTAAAAGGAATACGATTATTTACCTAGCATTAGATTGTCATCATCCACCCCCCCCCCTTCTCTCCCCCCTTTCTCTTTGCTTTCTCTCCCTCTATCAATCAATCTCTCTCTCTCTCACTCACTCACACATACATACATACATACGTCGGAAGTTTACATACATTTAGGTTGGAGTCATTAAAACTCGTTTTTCAACCACCACAAATTTCTTGTTAACAAACTATAGTTTTGGCAAGTCGGTTAGGACATCTACTTTGTGCATGACACAAGTCATTTTTCTAACAATTGTTTACAGACAGATTATTTCACTTATAATTCACTGTATGACAATTCCAGTGGGTCAGAAGTTTACATACACTAAGTTGACTGTGCCTTTAAACAGCTTGGTAAATTCCAGAAAACGATGTCATGGCTTTAGAAGCTTCTGATAGGCTAACTGACATAATTTGAGTCAATTGGAGGTGTACCTGTGGATGTATTTCAAGGCCTACCTTCAAACTCAGTGCCTCTTTGCTTGACATCATGGGAAAATCAAAAGAAATTAGCCAAGACCTCAACAAAAAAAATTGTAGACCTCCACAAGTCTGGTTCATTCTTGGGAGCAATTCCCAATCGCCTGAAGGTACCACATTCATCTGTACAAACAATAGTACGCAAGTATTAACCCCAATGGGACCACGCAGCTGTCATACCGCTCAGGAAGGAGACGTGTTCTGTCTCCTAGAGATGAACGTACTTTGGTGTGAAAAGTGCAAATCAATCCCAGAACAACAGCAAAGGACCTTGTGAAGATGCTGGAGGAAACAGGTACAAAAGTATCTATCCACAGGAAACGAGTCCTATATCGACATAACCTGAAAGGCCGCTCAGCAAGGAAGAAGCCACTGCTCCAAAACCGCCATAAAAAAGCCAGACTACGGTTTGCAACTGCACATGGGGACAAAGATCATACTTTTTGGAGAAATGTCCTCTGGTCTGATGAAACAAAAATAAAACTGTTTGGCCATAATGACCATCGTTATGTTTGGAGGAAAAAGGGGGAGGCTTGCAAGCCGAAGAACACCATCCCAACAGTGAAGCACGGGGGTGGCAGCATCATGTTGTGGGGGTGCTTTGCTGCAGGAGGGCCTGGTGCATTTCACAAAATAGATGGCATCATGAGGGAGGAAAATTATGTGAATATATTGAAGCAACATCTCAAGACATCAGTCAGGAAGTTAAAGCTTGGTCGCAAATGACCCCAAGCATACTTGCAAAATGGCTTAGGACAACAAAGTCAAGGTATTGGAGTGGCCATCACAAAGCCCTGACCTCGATCCTATAGAAAATTTGTGGGCAGAACTGAAAAAGCGTCTGCGAGCAAGGAGGCCTACAAACCTGACTCAGTTACATCAGCTCTGTCAGGAGGAATGGGCCAAAATTCACCCAACTTACTGTGGGAAGCTTGTGGAAGGCTACCCGAAACGTATGACCCAAGTTAAACAATTTAAAGGCAAAGTTACCAAATACTTATTGAGTGTATGTAAACTTCTGACCCACTGGGAATGTGATGAAAGAAATAAAATCTGAAATAAATCATTCTCTCCACTATTATTCTGACATTTCACATTCTTTAAATGAAGTGGTGATCCTAACTGACCTAAGACGGGGCATTTTTACTAGGATTAAATGTCAGGAATTGTGTAAAACGGAGTTTAAATGTGTTTGGCTAAGGTGTATGTAAACATCCGACTTCAACTGTACACGCATGCAGTGCATTCGGAAAGTATTCAGAACCCTTGACTTTTTTTCACATTTATATCTTACAGCCTTATTCTAAAATTGATTAAATTGTTTTTTTTATGCTCATCAATCTACACACAATACCCCATAATGACAAAGCAAAAACATGTTTTTTGAAATTTTTTGCAAATGTATTATAAATTTAAAAAACTTTACTTAGTACTTTTGCAGCGATTTACAGCCTCAAGTGTTCTTGGGTATGACGCTACAAGCTTGGCACACCTTTATTTGGTTAGTCTCTCCCATTTTTCTTTGCAGATTATCCAAGCTCTGTTAGGTTGGATGGGCCACTCAAGGTCATTCAGAAACTTGTCCCGAAGCCACTCCTGCGTTGTCTTGGCTGTGTGCTTACGCTCGTTGTCCTGTTGGAAGGTGAACCTTCACCCTAGTCTGAGGTCCTGAGTAGTCTGGAGCAGATTTTCATCAAGTATCTCTCTGTACTTTGCTCCGTTCATCTTTCCCTCGATCCTGACAAGTCTCCCAATCCCTGCCTCTGAAAAACATCCCCACAACATGTTGCTGCCACCACCATGCTTCACCGTAGGGATGGTAACCGGTTTCCTCCAGACGTGACGCTTGGCATTCAGGCCAAAGAGTTCAATCTTGGTTTCATCAGACCAGATCATCTTTTTTCTCATGGTCTGAGAGTATTTAGGTGCCTTTTGGCAAACCCTAAGCGGGCTGTCATGTGCCTTTTTACTGAGGAGTGGCTTCCGTCTGGCCACTCTACCATAAAGGCCTGATTTTAGTATAGTTTTGCAGAGATGGTTGTCCTTCTGGAAGGTTCTCCCATCTCCACAGAAGAACTCTGGAGCTCTAAGTGACCATTTCAAGTTATTTTTTAATACATTTGCAAAAATGTCTAACTTGTTTTCACTTTGTCATTATGGGGCGTTGTGTGTACATCGAGGACATCATTGTATTTAATCTATTTAATAAATTTAAATATTTAATTTAATCCCTGTTAGAATAAGGCTGTAATGTAACAATGTGGAAAAAGTCAAGGGGTCTGAATACTTTCCCGAATGCACTGTATGTTGAAGTGGATGGGGCTCAAGGTGCATCCCTGTCTCACCCCACGGCCCTGAGGAAAGAAATCAGTGTGTTTTTATTGCCATTTTGTTTGTGTACATTTTATTTGATGTCATGTGCTTTTCTCCAACACCTTTCCATCATTTTATAAAGCAGGCCCTCATGTCAAATTGATTCAAAAACTTTTTTGAAATCAACAAAGCATGAAGACTTTGGTTTTGTTTCAATAAGGTTGTGTCATTTCGTGTACCATCAACACCACAGGTCTTTTTGTGTTGAAGGGTTTGTATTTTGTCCTGTAGTTCATCTAATGTAATTGGAGAATCCAGTGGGTTCTGGTAGTCTTTAATAGCTGATTCTAAGATTTGTAATTGATCATGTATATGGTTGTAATTGATCATGTGTATGTTTTTGTTCTTTGTTAAATGGCTAAACGGTTGGAGAAGTGGTTTATCTATAAATCAAAATATTTACTAAATTAACTAAAGTGTAACAATAAAATAACAACGAGGCTATATATAGTGTACCGAGTCAATCTGCAGGATAGGCTGTCTTCATTAAAGTATGGGGATTCTCGTGGGGGGATATAGGTAGCACACAGGAAGACATTTTTCTCTGAGATAATTTCCTTGTGAATTTCTAGCCAAATGTTCCTGTTTAGGTTAATAGTGAGTTAGTTCTGCTCTATACCAAATTAGCATACCCCCTGTGTCTCTTCCCTGTTTCACTCCTGGTAGTTTGGTGGATGGGACTACCAGCTCTCTGTAACCTAGAGGGAAACCAGTGGGTCCGTCTCCTCTATACCCCCCACCTGGTAGTTTGGTGGATGGGACTACCAGCTCTCTGTAACCTAGAGGGAAACCAGTGGGTCCGTCTCCTCTATACCCCCCACCTGGTAGTTTGGTGGATGGGACTACCAGCTCTCTGTAACCTAGAGGGCAAGCAGTGGGTCCGTCTCCTCTATACCCCCCACCTGGTAGTTTGGTGGATGGGACTACCAGCTCTCTGTAACCTAGAGGACAACCAGTGGGTCCGTCTCCTCTATACCACCCACCTGGTAGTGTGGTGGATGGGACTACCAGCTCTCTGTAACCTAGAGGGCAACCAGTGGGTCCGTCTCCTCTATACCACCCACCTGGTAGTGTGGTGGATGGGACTACCAGCTCTCTGTAACCTAGAGGGCAACCAGTGGGTCCGTCTCCTCTATACCACCCACCTGGTAGTTTGGTGGATGGGACTACCAGCTCTCTGTAACCTAGAGGACAACCAGTGGGTCCATCTCCTCTGTACCACCCACCTGGTAGTGTGGTGGATGGGACTACCAGCTCTCTGTAACCTAGAGGGCAACCAGTGGGTCCGTCTCCTCTATACCCCCCACCTGGTAGTTTGGTGGATGGGACTACCAGCTCTCTGTAACCTAGAGGGCAACCAGTGGGTCCGTCTCCTCTATACCACCCACCTGGTAGTGTGGTGGATGGGACTACCAGCTCTCTGTAACCTAGAGGGCAAGCAGTGGGTCCGTCTCCTCTATACCCCCCACCTGGTAGTTTGGTGGATGGGACTACCAGCTCTCTGTAACCTAGAGGGCAACCAGTGGGTCCGTCTCCTCTATACCACCCACCTGGTAGTTTGGTGGATGGGACTACCAGCTCTCTGTAACCTAGAGGGCAAGCAGTGGGTCCGTCTCCTCTATAACATGTTTCTTGTAGGATGACAATGTCTGTATTTCCAATTTCTTTGATGAAGTCCAGGTTCCTGCTCTTTAGGCCAAAGGCAGATTACCTCAGGACTTGGATATTCCAGGATGAGAGAGTGAAGGCTTTGGGTTCCATAAAATGTCCAATGTTGTTAGTCGTGTGGTTTGGCCTCAGACCAGTAAGTGTGAGCAGAGCCTGCTGAGCATCTGGTACATACCATTGGCTTGGGCTAGTGTAAGAGTGGGGGTTGGGCCTGTTTGCCCGCTCACGGCCTGGGCGTATGTGTGATGTTCATTTTGAGGCCCTCTTTGTGGGAGTGGGGGGCATGGGGTGGGCAGGAGGGGCCTAGGTCTGACCTGAGGTGGCCTATATGGGGTATGTCCCCCCCCCCCCCCCCCCTCTTTCTCGCTCCCCCTCTTTCTCGCTCCCCCTCTTTCTCGCTCCCCCTCTTTCTCGCTCTCCCTCTTTCTCAATTCAATTCAAGGGCTTTACTGGCATGGGAAACATATATGTTTACGTTTGCCAAAGCAAGTGAGGTAGATGATTAACATAAGTGAAATAAATGATAAAAATGAACAGTTAACATTACACTCACAGAAGTTCTAAAATAATAGACATTTCAAATGTCGTGTGTGTTTATATATATATATATATATATATATACAGTGTTGTAACAATATGCAAATAGTGCAAGTACAAAAGGGAAAATAAATAAACAAATGCATTTCTCTCCCTCTTTCTCTCTCAATTCAAAGGGCTTTATTAGCATGGGAAACATGAGTTTACATTGCCAAAGCAAGTGAAATAGAAACTCTCCCTCTTTTTCTCTCTCGTCCTCTGTCTCACTCTGTCTTGCTCGCCCTCTGTCTCGCCCTCTCTCGTCCTCTGTCTTGCTCGCCCTCTCTCTCTCTCTCTCTCCAACAAAGACCAGTCGTGTTAGTCCTTTCTGTCTTTTTTTTTAAGCACATGTGGTACACTGAGCACCATGGATGCATCCTCTCCCGTGTATAGTGCACGACCATCTATCCAGTCATCCAGCTAACACTTTGCTGTCCCCTTTCTGGATCATCCATTATTAATTTGTATTCCTGTGGGAGCTGGGGTTGATGCACTGCTAAAGCTCTGCTAAACAGTAGAGCAGGAAAGGATCGGGCTGGGTGGTTTCATCGCTGTAGCCCGTCTCTGCTAAACAGTAGAGCAGGAAAGGGTCGGGCTGGGTGGTTTCATCGCTGTAGCCCGTCTCTGCTAAACAGTAGAGCAGGAAAGGGTCGGGCTGGGTGGTTTCATCGCTGTAGCCCGTCTCTGCTAAACAGTAGAGCAGGAAAGGATCGGGCTGGGTGGTTTCATCGCTGTAGCCCGTCTCTGCTAAACAGTAGAGCAGGAAAGGATCGGGCTGGGTGGTTTCATCGCTGTAGCCCGTCTCTGCTAAACAGTAGAGCAGGAAAGGATCGGGCTGGGTGGTTTCATCGCTGTAGCCCGTCTCTGCTAAACAGTAGAGCAGGAAAGGATCGGGCTGGGTGGTTTCATCGCTGTAGCCCGTCTCTGCTAAACAGTAGAGCAGGAAAGGATCGGGCTGGGTGGTTTCATCGCTGTAGCCCGTCTCTGCTAAACAGTAGAGCAGGAAAGGATCGGGCTGGGTGGTTTCATCGCTGTATCCCGTCTCTGCTAAACAGTAGAGCAGGAAAGGATCGGGCTGGGTGGTTTCATCGCTGTATCCCGTCTCTGCTAAACAGTAGAGCAGGAAAGGATCGGGCTGGGTGGTTTCATCGCTGTAGCCCGTCTCTGCTAAACAGTAGAGCAGGAAAGGATCGGGCTGGGTGGTTTCATCGCTGTAGCCCGTCTCTGCTAAACAGTAGAGCAGGAAAGGATCGGGCTGGGTGGTTTCATCGCTGTAGCCCGTCTGTCAGCTCTGCTGTCAACACTGAACACTAATGCAGACGCATGAATTATGAACCAAGTGACTGACTAGTCAACAGCTGTCTGTCTCTCGCTGTCTGTCTCTCGCTGTCTGTCTCTCGCTGTCTGTCTCTCGCTGTCTGTCTCTCGCTGTCTGTCTGTCTCGCTGTCTGTCTGTCTCGCTGTCTGTCTGTCTCGCTGTCTGTCTGTCTCGCTGTCTGTCTCTCTCGCCGTCTGTCTCGACAACTCTGGGTTAATAATACCAATAATAAGCTGTATTTGTTAATAACATAGAAATATAACCTGTATTACACCTGTATTACACCTTTATAACCCCCTTCGTAACGTGTTTATAACCCCTCTATAACAGGAGACGCGGCACAACCTGACAGTGAACCTGACCACTCTGAGGGTGTGGTGTTATGCCTGTGGGAAAGAGGTGTTCCTGGAGCGTAACCCGGGCCCTCACTGCCCTGTGCCCAGCACCAAGACCCTCGCTTCACCTCAGACCAACAACACACAGGTAATATTGCCATCTGGGAAGAATATCGATTGATACCTGAATCTCAAACCACAAATGAAGTTCCCTCTGGATGAATACAGTTGTCTATATCTAAGACCGTAACAAACGTCCACAACCCTAACCAAATCATGCTAGAACTTGAAAATTGTACAATCCACTCTATAGATGTCAATGATTATTTCACATATTTTGAGACCACGTTGAAAGTAAATCATTATTCAGTTCTGTAATGTTTTCTTTCACTATGAAATGCTGTCAAAGCATTGAGACATTCTCCTGTTGCCAATTCCTCATGTTACTTTTAATGTTGTCGAGATGAGGATGGTTCTGATATGGTGCTAGATGAGGATGGTTCTGATATGGTTCTAGATGAGGATGGTTCTGATATGGTTCTAGATGAGGATGGTTCTGATGAGGATGGTTCTGATATGGTTCTAGATGAGGATGGTTGTAGATAAGGATGGTTCTGATATGGTTTTATACGAGGATGGTTCTGATATGGCTCTAGATGAGGATGGTTCTGATATGGTTCTAGATGAGGATGGTTCTGATATGGTTCTAGATGAGGATGGTTCTGATATGGCTCTAGATGAGGATGGTTCTGATATGGTTTTATACGAGGATGGTTCTGATATGGTTCTAGATGAGGATGGTTCTGATATGGTTCTAGATGAGGATGGTTCTGATATGGCTCTAGATGAGGATGGTTCTGATATGGTTTTATACGAGGATGGTTCTGATATGGTTCTAGATGAGGATGGTTCTGATATGGTGCTAGATGAGGATGGTTCTGATATGGTGCTAGATGAGGATGGTTCTGATATGGTTCTAGATGAGGATGGTTCTGATATGGTTCTAGATGAGGATGGTTCTGATATGGTTCTAGATGAGGATGGTTCTGATATGGTGCTAGATGAGGATGGTTCTGATATGGTTCTAGATGAGGATGGTTCTGATATGGTTCTAGATGAGGATGGTTCTGATATGGCTCTAGATGAGGATGGTTCTGATATGGTTTTATACGAGGATGGTTCTGATATGGTGCTAGATGAGGATGGTTCTGATATGGTGCTAGATGAGGATGGTTCTGATATGGTGCTAGATGAGGATGGTTCTGATATGGTTTTATACGAGGATGGTTCTGATATGGTTCTAGATGAGGATGGTTCTGATATGGTGCTAGATGAGGATGGTTCTGATATGGTTCTAGATGAGGATGGTTCTAATGTGGTTCTAGATGTGGATGGTTCTGATGTGGTTGTCTTCTGTTCCAGGAGCGTAGCAGGGCGCAGGGCAGTCCCACTTCTCTGAGACTGCCCCCTACTAATGGCTGTGAAGACCTGGGCATGGAGACAGAGGAGGAGGACGAGCTACGCGCCAGAGGTACGCGTCATCTGACTGGAGCGAACTTCAATGCTCGAGCTAGCATCAGCCATGCTCTCTCTGCTGTTCTCTAGCGGGATCAAACTCTTTGTGTCCATCTCCTGTAGGTCTGACGGGACTGAAGAACATCGGGAACACCTGCTATATGAATGCAGCTCTGCAGGCCCTCTCCAACTGGTGAGACCCATAGACATTAAACCAGTAGATAGCGCTGATGTCATCTAAGTGTTCCTATGGCAGTCTCCCGATTTTTGAATTTGAAGCGCGCCATATTGCTGAAAGGCACCAAATAATTGCTAAGGATCATGGTCAATGTAGTCGTTTTCATCCTGCCTTAGAGAGTCAACCCAACCACAGAGTTTTTCTAAACCTAGAGGCGCGAAACGGACCAAACGGACTATGCCGGGGTTTGTGAAGTCAATGAGACGTGCCTTTATGAAAATGAACAACCTAGATTCAAGACAATGTCTTAAGTAGTTTAACATTATTACTCCAACCTCGTGAATGAGACCGACACATATTCATTTTAGTCAAAAAACTGCGTCATATCGAAGGAGTGCGTTTTGATTTGATAAGCCTGACAACCGTTTGACCTGATGTGTTTCTACTGACGTCGCCATGACACCGCCTACAAGTGTGACGGGGGATTCCTATTGGAGAAGCAGTGTCTGCCTACCGGAAGCCTTTCGAGAGCCCACTCATAGCTCGGTTGGATTGGATTGCCTCACGAGGAAAAAAGTGGACTGTGTATTAATTCATTATACGATAGTCTAAAACACAATCAAGGTTATAATTTATGCAACTGCATTATTTTGTCATAATAAAAAAGAAAACAGGCAAAGTTTGGAATTCAACATTTGTTTGATTTAAAAAATGTCATACTAAATTGATATTTTAGTGTGAGCGCAATCCTCCTTCTCCATGCCATCCTCGGCCGCCCTCTGTTTTCAGAAAGTATTCAGACCCCCTTTGATTATGTTATGTTACAGCCTAATTCTAAAATGTATTGAATACATTTTTCCCTCAATCTACATGCCCCATAATACCCTATAATGACAAAGCAAAAATATATATTTTTCAAATCTATTAAAAATAAACGGAGACCTTTATTTACATAAGTATTCAAAACTTTTGCAATGAGACTTGAAATTGAGCTCAGGTGCATCCTGTTTCCATTGATTGGAGCTTGATTGGAGTCCACCTGTGTTTGTGGTAAATTTTATTTTTTAAATTTTATTTTACCTTTATTTAACTAGGCAAGTCAGTTAAGAAGAAATTCTTATTTTCAATGACGGCTTAGGAACAGTGGGTTAACTGCATTGTTCAGGGGCAGAACGACAGATTTGACCTTGTCAGCTCGGTTACTAGTCCAACGCTCTAACCACTAGGCTACCCGCCGCCCTTGGTAAATTGTCTATATAAGATCCCACAGTTGACAATGCATGTCAGGGAAAAAAACCAAGCCATGAGGTCGAAGGAATTGTCCGTAGAGCTCCGAGACAGGATTGTGTCGAGGCACAGATCTGAGGAAGAGTACCAAAACATTTCTGTAGCATTGAACGTCCCCAAGAACACAGTGGCCTCCATTCTTAAATGGAAGAACTTTGGAACCACAAGACTCTTCCTAGAGCTGGCCGCCCGGCCAAACTGAGTAATCGGGGGAGAAGGGTCTTGGTCTGGGAGGCGACCAAGAACCTGATGTTCACTCTGACAGAGCTCTAGAGTTCCTCTGTGGAGATGGGAGAACCTTCCAGAAGAACAACCATCTCTGCAGCACGCCACCAAATCAGGCCTTTATGGTAGAGTGGCCAGACGGAAGCCACTCCTCAGTAAAAGGCACATGACAGCCCGCTTGGAGTTTGCCAAAAGGCACCTAAAGACTCTCAGACCATGAGAAACAAGATTCTCTGGTCTGATGAAACCAAGATTGAACTCTTTGGCCTGAATGCCAAGCGTCACGCCTGGAGGAAACCGGTTACCATCCCTACGGTGAAGCATGGTGGTGGCAGCATCATGCTGTGGGGATGTTCTTCAACGGCGGGGATTGGGAGACTTGTCAGGATCAAGGGTAAGATGAACGGAGCAAAGTACAGAGAGATCCTTGATGAAAACCTGCTCCAGAGCGCTCAGGACCTCGGACTGAGGGGTTCACCTTCCAACAGGACAATGACCCTAAAAAACAATATACAGACAAGACAACGCAGAGCTTGAGAGGATCTGCAGGTGTCCCCAAATACAGGTGTGCCAAGCTTGTAGCGTCATACCCAAGAAGACTCGAGGCTGTAATCGCTGCCAAAGGTGCTTCAACAAAATACTGAGTAAAGGGTCTGAATACTTATGTAAATGTGATATTTCAGTTTTATTTATTTTTAAACCTGTTTGCTCTGTCATTATGGGATATTGTGTGTAGATTGATGAGGGGGAAAATAATTTAATACATTTTTATTATACACATACATACAGTTGAAGTCGGAAGTTTACATACACTTAGGTTGGAGTCATTAACTCGTTTTTCAACCACTCCACAAATTTCTTGTTAACAAACTATAGTTTTGGCAAGTCGGTTAGGACATCTACTTTGTGCATGACACAAGTAATTTTTCTAACAATTGTTTACAGACAGATTATTTCACTTATAATTCACTGCATCACAATTCCAGTGGGTCAGAAGTTTACATACACTAAGCTGACTGTGCCTTTAAACAGCTTGGTAAATTCCAGAAAATGATGTCATGGCTTTAGAAGCTTCTGATAGGCTAACTGACATAATTTGAGTCACATTCACAGGTACACCTCCAATTATTTCAAGGCCTACCTTCAAACTCAGTGCATCTTTGCTTGACATAATGGGAAAATCAAAAGAAATCAGCCAAGACATCAGGAAAAAAAATTGAAGACCTCCACCCTGTCTCCCCTGTGCAGTTCGTTGTTTGTTTTTGTGCGTGTATTAAGATGTATGACCTTTCTCCAGACTTCCTCTAACCCAATTCTTCTCTCTCTAGTCCTCCTCTTACCCAGTTCTTTGTGGAGTGTGGAGGTCTGGTGAGGACAGACAAGAAGCCTGCTCTGAGTAAGAGCTACCAGAAACTGGTGTCAGACCTCTGGCACAAGAACAGGTACACTGCTGTCCTTTGAGTCTGTCCTCTTCACCTGGGTGTTGTCCGTTCAGACAGTTTAGAAGAGTATGTTTGGGTTATTTTCACAGATTCTGCAAGGCCTCATCAATGAGCGGGTAGCTTATAAGTGGTCTCTGTAGGCCGTCCTAACCTTGTTCTGGTCTCTGTAGGACGTCCTAACCTTGTTCTGGTCTCTGTAGGCCGTCCTAACCCTGTTCTGGTCTCTGTAGGCCGTACTAACCTTGTTCTGGTCTCTGTAGGCCGTCCTAACCCTGTTCTGGTCTCTGTAGGCCGTACTAACCTTGTTCTGTGGTCTCTGTAGGCCGTACTAACCTTGTTCTGGTCTCTGTAGGCCGTCCTAACCTTGTTCTGGTCTCTGTAGGACGTCCTAACCTTGTTCTGGTCTCTGTAGGACGTCCTAACCTTGTTCTGGTCTCTGTAGAACGTCCTAACCCTGTTCTGGTCTCTGTAGGCCGTACTAACCTTGTTCTGTGGTCTCTGTAGGCCGTACTAACCTTGTTCTGGTCTCTGTAGGCCGTACTAACCCTGTTCTGGTCTCTGTAGGCCGTACTAACCCTGTTCTGGTCTCTGTAGGCCGTCCTAACCTTGTTTTGGTCTCTGTAGGCCGTCCTAACCCTGTTCTGGTCTCTGTAGGCCGTCCTAACCCTGTTCTGGTCTCTGTAGGCCGTCCTAACCTTGTTCTGGTCTCTGTAGGCCGTCCTAACCCTGTTCTGGTCTCTGTAGGCCGTACTAACCTTGTTCTGGTCTCTGTAGGCCGTACTAACCTTGTTCTGGTCTCTGTAGGCCGTACTAACCTTGTTCTGGTCTCTGTAGGCCGTCCTAACCTTGTTCTGGTCTCTGTAGGCCGTCCTAACCTTGTTCTGGTCTCTGTAGGCCGTCCTAACCCTGTTCTGGTCTCTGTAGGCCGTCCTAACCCTGTTCTGGTCTCTGTAGGCCGTCCTAACCTTGTTCTGGTCTCTGTAGGCCGTCCTAACCCTGTTCTGGTCTCTGTAGGCCGTCCTAACCTTGTTCTGGTCTCTGTAGGCCGTCCTAACCTTGTTCTGGTCTCTGTAGGCCGTACTAACCTTGTTCTGGTCTCTGTAGGCCGTACTAACCTTGTTCTGGTCTCTGTAGGCCGTACTAACCTTGTTCTGGTCTCTGTAGGACGTCCTAACCTAGTTCTGGTCTCTGTAGGACGTCCTAACCCTGTTCTGGTCTCTGTAGGCCGTCCTAACCCTGTTCTGGTCTCTGTAGGCCGTCCTAACCCTGTTCTGGTCTCTGTAGGCCGTCCTAACCCTGTTCTGGTCTCTGTAGGCCGTCCTAACCCTGTTCTGGTCTCTGTAGGACGTCCTAACCCTGTTCTGGTCTCTGTAGGACGTACTAACCCTGTTCTGGTCTCTGTAGGACGTACTAACCTTGTTCTCTGGTCTCTGTAGGCCGTACTAACCTTGTTCTCTGGTCTCTGTAGGCCGTACTAACCTTGTTCTGGTCTCTGTAGGCCGTACTAACCTTGTTCTGGTCTCTGTAGGCCGTACTAACCTTGTTCTGGTCTCTGTAGGACGTCCTAACCTAGTTCTGGTCTCTGTAGTCCGTCCTAACCTTGTTCTGGTCTCTGTAGGCCGTCCTAACCCTGTTCTGGTCTCTGTAGGCCGTCCTAACCCTGTTCTGGTCTCTGTAGGCCGTCCTAACCCTGTTATGGTCTCTGTAGGACGTCCTAACCCTGTTCTGGTCTCTGTAGGACGTCCTAACCCTGTTCTGGTCTCTGTAGGACGTCCTAACCCTGTTCTGGTCTCTGTAGGACGTACTAACCCTGTTCTGGTCTCTGTAGGACGTACTAACCCTGTTCTGGTCTCTGTAGGACGTACTAACCTTGTTCTCTGGTCTCTGTAGGCCGTACTAACCTTGTTCTCTGGTCTCTGTAGGCCGTACTAACCTTGTTCTCTGGTCTCTGTAGGCCGTACTAACCCTGTTCTGGTCTCTGTAGGCCGTCCTAACCCTGTTCTGGTCTCTGTAGGACGTACTAACCCTGTTCTGGTCTCTGTAGGCCGTCCTAACCCTGTTCTGGTCTCTGTAGGCCGTCCTAACCCTGTTCTGGTCTCTGTAGGCCGTCCTAACCCTGTTCTGGTCTCTGTAGGCCGTCCTAACCCTGTTCTGGTCTCTGTAGGCCGTACTAACCTTGTTCTGGTCTCTGTAGGCCGTACTAACCTTGTTCTGGTCTCTGTAGGCCGTACTAACCTTGTTCTGGTCTCTGTAGGCCGTCCTAACCCTGTTCTGGTCTCTGTAGGCCGTACTAACCTTGTTCTGGTCTCTGTAGGCCGTACTAACCTTGTTCTGGTCTCTGTAGGCCGTCCTAACCTAGTTCTGGTCTCTGTAGTCCGTCCTAACCTTGTTCTGGTCTCTGTAGGCCGTCCTAACCCTGTTCTGGTCTCTGTAGGCCGTCCTAACCCTGTTCTGGTCTCTGTAGGCCGTCCTAACCCTGTTATGGTCTCTGTAGGACGTCCTAACCCTGTTCTGGTCTCTGTAGGACGTACTAACCCTGTTCTGGTCTCTGTAGGACGTACTAACCTTGTTCTCTGGTCTCTGTAGGCCGTACTAACCTTGTTCTCTGGTCTCTGTAGGCCGTACTAACCTTGTTCTCTGGTCTCTGTAGGCCGTACTAACCCTGTTCTGGTCTCTGTAGGCCGTCCTAACCTTGTTCTGGTCTCTGTAGGACGTCCTAACCTTGTTCTGGTC
Source organism: Salvelinus namaycush (assembly GCF_016432855.1). Classification (NCBI taxonomy): domain Eukaryota; kingdom Metazoa; phylum Chordata; class Actinopteri; order Salmoniformes; family Salmonidae; genus Salvelinus; species Salvelinus namaycush. The sequence goes on from NC_052317.1 coordinate 42,592,558, forward strand.
TCTGTAGGCCGTCCTAACCCTGTTCTGGTCTCTGTAGGCCGTCCTAACCCTGTTCTGGTCTCTGTAGGCCGTACTAACCCTGTTCTGGTCTCTGTAGGCCGTCCTAACCCTGTTCTGGTCTCTGTAGGCCGTCCTAACCTTGTTCTGGTCTCTGTAGGCCGTCCTAACCCTGTTCTGGTCTCTGTAGGCCGTCTTAACCTTGTTCTGGTCTCTGTAGGCCGTACTAACCTTGTTCTGGTCTCTGTAGGCCGTACTAACCTTGTTCTGGTCTCTGTAGGCCGTCCTAACCCTGTTCTGGTCTCTGTAGGCCGTACTAACCTTGTTCTGGTCTCTGTAGGCCGTCCTAACCTTGTTCTGGTCTCTGTAGGCCGTCCTAACCTTGTTCTGGTCTCTGTAGGCCGTCCTAACCTTGTTCTGGTCTCTGTAGGCCGTCCTAACCCTGTTCTGGTCTCTGTAGGCCGTCCTAACCCTGTTCTGGTCTCTGTAGGCCGTCCTAACCCTGTTCTGGTCTCTGTAGGCCGTCCTAACCTTGTTCTGGTCTCTGTAGGCCGTCCTAACCCTGTTCTGGTCTCTGTAGGCCGTCCTAACCCTGTTCTGGTCTCTGTAGGCCGTCCTAACCTTGTTCTGCTCTCTGTAGGCCGTCCTAACCTTGTTCTGGTCTCTGTAGGCCGTCCTAACCTTGTTCTGGTCTCTGTAGGCCGTCCTAACCTTGTTCTGGTCTCTGTAGGCCGTCCTGACCTTGTTCTGGTCTCTGTAGGCCGTCCTGACCTTGTTCTGGTCTCTGTAGGCCGTACTGACCTTGTTCTGGTCTCTGTAGGCCGTACTGACCTTGTTCTGGTCTCTGTAGGCCGTACTGACCTTGTTCTGGTCTCTGTAGGCCGTACTGACCTTGTTCTGGTCTCTGTAGGCCGTACTGACCTTGTTCTGGTCTCTGTAGGCCGTCCTAACCCTGTTCTGGTCTCTGTAGGCCGTACTAACCCTGTTCTGGTCTCTGTAGGCCGTACTAACCCTGTTCTGGTCTCTGTAGGCCGTACTAACCCTGTTCTGGTCTCTGTAGGTCGTCCTAACCCTGTTCTGGTCTCTGTAGGCCGTCCTAACCTTGTTCTGGTCTCTGTAGGCCGTCCTAACCTTGTTCTGGTCTCTGTAGGCCGTACTAACCTTGTTCTGGTCTCTGTAGGACGTCCTAACCTTGTTCTGGTCTCTGTAGGACGTCCTAACCTAGTTCTGGTCTCTGTAGTCCGTCCTAACCTTGTTCTGGTCTCTGTAGGCCGTCCTAACCCTGTTCTGGTCTCTGTAGGCCGTCCTAACCCTGTTCTGGTCTCTGTAGGCCGTCCTAACCTTGTTATGGTCTCTGTAGGCCGTCCTAACCCTGTTCTGGTCTCTGTAGGACGTACTAACCTTGTTCTCTGGTCTCTGTAGGCCGTACTAACCTTGTTCTCTGGTCTCTGTAGGCCGTACTAACCCTGTTCTGGTCTCTGTAGGCCGTCCTAACCTTGTTCTGGTCTCTGTAGGACGTCCTAACCCTGTTCTGGTCTCTGTAGGCCGTATTAACCTTGTTCTGGTCTCTGTAGGCCGTCCTAACCCTGTTCTGGTCTCTGTAGGCCGTACTAACCTTGTTCTCTGGTCTCTGTAGGCCGTCCTAACCCTGTTCTGGTCTCTGTAGGCCGTACTAACCTTGTTCTGGTCTCTGTAGGACGTCCTAACCTTGTTCTGGTCTCTGTAGGCCGTCCTAACCTTGTTCTGGTCTCTGTAGGCCGTACTAACCTTGTTCTGGTCTCTGTAGGCCGTACTAACCTTGTTCTGGTCTCTGTAGGAAGTCCTAACCTTGTTCTGGTCTCTGTAGGCCGTCCTAACCCTGTTCTGGTCTCTGTAGGCCGTCCTAACCCTGTTCTGGTCTCTGTAGGCCGTCCTAACCCTGTTCTGGTCTCTGTAGGCCGTACTAACCTTGTTCTGGTCTCTGTAGGCCGTACTAACCCTGTTCTGGTCTCTGTAGGACGTCCTAACCTTGTTCTGGTCTCTGTAGGCTGTCCTAACCCTGTTCTGTCTCTGTAGGCCGTCCTAACCCTGTTCTGTGGTGTTGTAGACCGTCCTAACCCTGTTCTGGTCTCTGTAGACCGTCCTAACCCTGTTCTGTGGTGTTGTAGGACGTCCTAACCCTGTTCTGTGGTGTTGTAGACCGTCCTAACCCTGTTCTGTGGTGTTGTAGGCCGTCCTAACCCTGTTCTGGTCTCTGTAGGCCGTCCTAACCCTGTTCTGTGGTGTTGTAGGACGTCCTAACCCTGTTCTGTGGTGTTGTAGGCCGTCCTAACCCTGTTCTGTGGTGTTGTAGGACGTTCTAACCCTGTTCTGTGGTGTTGTAGGCCGTCCTAACCCTGTTCTGTGGTGTTGTAGGACGTCCTAACCCTGTTCTGTCTTTGTAGGCCGTCCTAACCCTGTTCTGTCTTTGTAGGACGTCCTAACCCTGTTCTGTGGTGTTGTAGGACGTCCTAACCCTGTTCTGTGGTGTTGTAGGACGTCCTAACCCTGTTCTGTGGTGTTGTAGGCCGTACTAACCTTGTTCTGTGGTGTTGTAGACTGTTCTAACCCTGTTCTGTGGTGTTGTAGGCCGTTCTAACCCTGTTCTGTGGTGTTGTAGGACGTTCTAACCCTGTTCTGTGGTGTTGTAGGACGTCCTAACCCTGTTCTGTGGTGTTGTAGGACGTCCTAACCCTGTTCTGTGGTGTTGTAGGACGTCCTAACCCTGTTCTGTGGTGTTGTAGGACGTTCTAACCCTGTTCTGTGGTGTTGTAGGCCGTTCTAACCCTGTTCTGTGGTGTTGTAGGCCGTCCTAACCCTGTTCTGTGGTGTTGTAGGCCGTCCTAACCCTGTTCTGTGATGTTGTAGGACGTACTAACCTTGTTCTGTGGTGTTGTAGGCCGTTCTAACCCTGTTCTGTGGTGTTGTAGGCCGTCCTAACCCTGTTCTGTGGTGTTGTAGGACGTCCTAACCCTGTTCTGGTGTCTGTAGGCCGTCCTAACCCTGTTCTGGTCTCTGTAGGCCGTCCTAACCCTGTTCTGGTCTCTGTAGGCCGTACTAACCCTGTTCTGGTCTCTGTAGGCCGTCCTAACCCTGTTCTGGTCTCTGTAGGTCGTCCTAACCCTGTTCTGGTCTCTGTAGGCCGTCCTAACCCTGTTCTGTGGTGTTGTAGGACGTACTAACCTTGTTCTGTCTCTTTAGGCCATCCTATGTGATCCCTACCAATCTGTTCCAGGGGATCAAGGCTGTTAACCCCATGTTCAGAGGATACTCCCAACAGGTAGGTGTGTTCTCATTCAGGCTGGTATTATGGTAGATATCCAGTATATCTAATACTCCCAACGGGCAGGTGTCTTCTCTAGGCCTGTTAATACTCCCAACGGGCAGGTGTCTTCTCTAGGCCTGTTAATACTCCCAACGGGCAGGTGTCTTCTAGGCCTGTTAATACTCCCAACGGGCAGGTGTCTTCTAGGCCTGTTAATACTCCCAACGGGCAGGTGTCTTCTAGGCCTGTTAATACTCCCAACGGGCAGGTGTCTTCTAGGCCTGTTAATACTCCCAACGGGCAGGTGTCTTCTAGGGCTGTTAATACTCCCAACGGGCAGGTGTCTTCTAGGGCTGTTAATACTCCCAACGGGCAGGTGTCTTCTAGGGCTGTTAATACTCCCAACGGGCAGGTGTCTTCTAGGGCTTTTAACACTCGCAACGGGCAGGTGTCTTCTCTAGGGCTGTTAATACTCGCAACGGGCAGGTGTCTTCTCTAGGGCTGTTAATACTCCCAACGGGCAGGTGTCTTCTCTAGGGCTGTTAATACTCCCAACGGGCAGGTGTCTTCTCTAGGCCTGTTAATACTCCCGACGGGCAGGTGTCTTCTCTAGGCCTGTTAATACTCCCGACGGGCAGGCGTCTTCTCTTGGGCTGTTAATACTCCCGACGGGCAGGCGTCTTCTCTAGGGCTGTTAATACTCCCGACGGGGAGGCGTCTTCTCTAGGGCTGTTAATACTCCCGACGGGGAGGTGTCTTCTCTAGGCCTGTTAATACTCCCGACGGGCAGGTGTCTTCTCTAGGCCTGTTAATACTCCCGACGGGCAGGTGTCTTCTCTAGGCCTGTTAATACTCCCGACGGGCAGGTGTCTTCTCTAGGCCTGTTAATACTCCCGACGGGCAGGTGTCTTCTAGGCCTGTTAATACTCCCAACGGGCAGGTGTCTTCTAGGGCTGTTAATACTCCCAACGGGCAGGTGTCTTCTAGGGCTGTTAATACTCCCAACGGGCAGGTGTCTTCTAGGGCTGTTAATACTCCCGACGGGCAGGTGTCTTCTCTAGGCCTGTTAATACTCCCGACGGGCAGGCGTCTTCTCTTGGGCTGTTAATACTCCCGACGGGCAGGCGTCTTCTCTAGGGCTGTTAATACTCCCGACGGGGAGGCGTCTTCTCTAGGGCTGTTAATACTCCCGACGGGCAGGCGTCTTCCCGACGGGCAGGCGTCTTCTCTAGGCCTGTTAATACTCCCGACGGGGAGGCGTCTTCTCTAGGGCTGTTAATACTCCCGACGGGCAGGCGTCTTCTCTAGGGCTGTTAATACTCCCGACGGGCAGGCGTCTTCTCTAGGGCTGTTAATACTCCCGACGGGCAGGTGTCTTCTAGGGCTGTTAATACTCCCGACGGGCAGGTGTCTTCTCTAGGGCTGTTAATACTCCCGACGGGCAGGTGTCTTCTCTAGGCCTGTTAATACTCCCGACGGGCAGGTGTCTTCTCTAGGCCTGTTAATACTCCCGACGGGCAGGTGTCTTCTCTAGGCCTGTTAATACTCCCGACGGGCAGGTGTCTTCTCTAGGCCTGTTAATACTCCCGACGGGCAGGTGTCTTCTCTAGGCCTGTTAATACTCCCGACGGGCAGGTGTCTTCACTAGGCCTGTTAACCTGTTTGGGCTGAAAGCCCGACACCGGTACACTTATGACAACAGCCACTTCAAGTGCAGGGCGCGAAATTCAAAATATATATTTTTTAAATATTTAACTTTCACACATTAACAAGTCCAATACAGCATATGAAAGGTACACATCTCGTGAATCCAGCCAACATGTCCGATTTTTAAAATGTTTTACAGGGAAGACAAAATATGTAAATCTATTAGCTAACCACGTTAGCAAAAGACTCCACTTTTATTACTCCATCAGTTTTTTACTACATCAGTAGCTATCACAAATTCGGCCAAATAAAGATATAAATAGCCACTAACCAAGAAACAACCCCATCAGATGACAGTCTGATAACATATTTATTGTATAGCATATGTTTTTTTCGAAAAATGTGCATATTTCAGGTATAAATCATAGTTTACATTGCAGCTACATTCAGAAATTGCACCGAAAGCAGCCATAATATTTACAGACACCAACGTCAAATACCTAATTACTCATCATAAAACATTTCTGAAAAATACATAGTGTACAGTAAATGAAAGACAGGCATTGTAACGGCTGTTCTCCTCCTCTTCATCCGAAGAGGAGGAGTAGAGATCAGACCAACATGCAGCGGGTTTTGAGAACATAATGAATTTATTCAACCACGAAGACGAACACGAAACAACACTTGGAATAATTACAAAATAACAAAACGAACGAAGACAGACCTGAAATAGAGAACTTACATATAACACGAAGAACTCACGAACAGGAATAGACTACAAACAAAACGCTACAGTCCCGTGTGGTACGAACATACAATACAGACACGGAAGACAACCACCCACAAACAAACAGTGTGAACACCCTACCTTTATATGGTTCCCAATCAGAGGAAACGACAAACACCTGTCTCTGATTGAGAACCATATAAGGCTAATTACCAATGGCCTAAACATAGAAACACAAAACATAGAATGCCCACCCCAACTCACGCCCTGACCAACTAAACACATACAAAAATAACAGACAACAGGTCAGGAACGTGACAGAACCCCCCCCTCAAGGTGCGAACTCCGGGCGCACCCCTAAAACTCAAGGGGAGGGTCTGGGTGGGCATCTGTCCGCGGTGGCGGCTCCGGCGCAGGACGAGGACACCACTCCACCATTGTCTTTGTCCCCCTCCTTAGCGTCCTCCGAGTGGCGATCCTCGCCCCCAACCCTGGTCTAGGAACCTTCACACCGGTCCCCCCTAGATAGCTCAGGACAGAGAGGTAGCTCAGGACAGGACTCTGCATTAACCTTTTTTGCACAAAATGTTTACATCGTATACCTGCACATCAACTTGGTACTGGTACCCCTTGTATATAGCCTAGTTCTCGTAATCAATGTGTACAGTACCATTCAAAAGTTTGGACACACCTACTCATTGCAGGTTTAAAAGAAAAACGATTTTCTACATTGTAGAATAATAGTGAAGACATCAAAACTATGAAATAACACACGTGGAGTCATGTAGTAACCAAAAAGTGTTTAACAAATCAAAATATATTTGCCTTGACACCCTTTGCCTTGACAGCTTTGCACACTCTTGGCATTCTCTCAACCAGCTTCATCAGGAATGCTTTTCCAACAGTCTTGAAGGAGTTCCCACATATGCTGAGCACTTGTTGGCTGCTTTTCCTTCCCTCTGCGGTCCAACTCATCCCAACCCAAAAAGGTATCGAAATTGTCAACAAAAGCTGCAATAATCATGTAGCCAGTTGTGAAGAGAGAATCCTGCTAAAGTATTCAATGACACGATTGAGAGGGCACAGGGCCAGATATGATGGGTCTTTTGTTAGTGTCTAGCAGAGAGTCAGTCAGCTCTTTGAAATCCAGTTTCAACTGTTCAGAGCTGCCCTTCATAATGTCATTAAAACCCACATGGACTACGATAGAATCGATTTCCATGTCCTGACGTAGTATATTTGGGAGCAGCTTAGTAATGTCATTTACTCAAGCACTGGTGGGGTAGGACTCTGTTTTTGCACCAGGAAAAGTTGCATTTCTTACCATGGAGCTGCACAAAAGCACGGATGGCGAGAAGGATGAAAAAATCCACCCACTCCCATGCTTCACAGGATGGTGCAGGCTTCCGACAGATGGAGAAGCCCCGCTCGATCCAGAGCAGGGACGGAAGGTTGCCGACTTTGATATCGTAGGGGAAGGAGTAGTCACAGCGGCCACACACACAGGTACCCCAGCGACAAAGGTGCACGAAGATCAGGCTCCAGGGCGGCGATATTCGTTGTTTGTATCTGCTCCGGGCCTCTCGTTGGGAGTGTAGGCTGCTTTGCGGCAGGCTGCTGTCTTCGGCTTCCACGGCTCGTGACATGCGACCATCGTTGATTGCCATGCTCCTCTTGCTGTGTTCTTTCGACTCTCCTATCAGATGGGGGAGAAGAGGCAGGCGATGGATCCCCTGGTGAACGTACTCCGGATAACACTGGCCAGTCGGTTAACAACAAACGACAAGACGGAGATCCACCCAACCATGCGAGAACGCCGTCAATCCACCGGCGTAGAAAGGTAAACATTCCACACTGCGTTCTCCCCAGTTTCTTACGTAGGCTGGCGACCTGCGAGATCAAGGAAGCCACCTCAAGTCTATAATCCTTTGCAAGCAAACAATTACCGCATTGGAACACCTGAGTGATCCGGTTTGTCCCGAAACAAGGTAGTAGATACAGCTCCTACAGCACTGAAACCATTCATTTACTTCTCCAGACAAAGAGGGCTCCATTGGAAAACTCATCTGGGATTAACTTTGTTAGCTTGATAGCTAACGTTAGCTGCTTGCCTCATGCAGCACGACGCATCTCCTTGACATAAGAGTGGATCAGACTGTTGATTGTGGCTTGTGGAATGTTGTCCCACTCCTCTTCAATGGCTGTGTGAAGTTACTGGATATTGCCGGGAACTGGAACATGCTGTCGTACACGTCGATCCAGAGAATCCCAAAACGTGCTCAATAGGTGACATGTCTGAGTATGCAGGCCATGGAAGAACTGGGACATGTCAGGTGACAAGTCTGAGTATGCAGGCCATGGAAGAACTGGGACATTTTTCATCTTCCAGGAATTGTGTACAGATCTTTGTGACATGGGGCCGTGCATTATCATGCTGAAACATGGGACCAACACTTTACTTTTTGCATATATTTTTGTTCAGTGTAGATGTTTACATTTGGACTCTGAGGTTCTTGCGCTGTCTGATGGATCAGCTCCACGAGAAATATAACCAGTGCCTTCAGAACATTTTCGTGTTGCTTGAATTTTACACATTTTGTTGTTACGTCCTGAAATCTAAATGGAGTAAATAATGACACATGAAAACATGCTTTTAGCAATTTACTTTTTTTTTTTAAATACAGAAATGTCTAAATTCACCTTAGAGATTCCAGTCTCTAAGAGCTGTGCGTCATTCTGGGTAATTCTCTAAAACACCTGGATTGTGCAACATTTTGCCCGTTGATTATTTTCAACTTTCTTCAAGCTCTGTCGTCATGGTTCCTGGAAAACCATTTTCAAGTAGATTTAAATAAAAACTGTAACTCGGCCACACAGGAACGTTCACTGCCGCCTTGGTAAGCAATTCCAGTGTTGATTTGTCATTGTGTTGTAAGTTTATTGTCCTGCTGAAAGGTGAATTCATCTCCCAGTGTCTGGTGGAAAGAGAGCTGAACCAGGCTTTCCTCTAGGATTTTGCTTGTGCTTAGCTCCTTTTCTTTTTATCCTGAAAAACTCTCCAGTCCTTAACGATGACAAGCATACCCATAACATGATGCAGCCACCATTATGCTTGAACATATGGAGAGTGGTACGCAGTAATGTGTTGGATTGGGGTTTGCCCCAAACATATTACTTTTTTTCTTCTTCTTTTTTCCCCCTCAGTATTACGTTAGTGCCTTGTTGGAAACAGGATGCATGTTTTGGTATAGTTTTATTAGGAAGGACACATGTCTCTTTGTAGTGACTGGGTGTATTGATACACCATCAAACGTGTAATTTAATAACTTCACCATGCTCAAAGAGATTTTCAATGTGTGATATTTTTACCCATCGACCAATAGGTGCCCTTTTCTGTGAGGTATTGGAAAACCTCGCTGGTCTTTGTGGTTGAATCTGTGTTTGAAATTCACTGCTCGACTGATGGACCTTACAGATACAGTAATTGTATGTGTGGGGGTACAGAGATGACGTAGTCATTCATAAATCATGTTAAACACTATTATTGCACACAAAGTGAGTCCATGCAACTTATTACATGACTTGTTAAGAAAATTTGCACTCCTAAACTTATTTAGGCTTGTCATAACAAAGGGGTTGAATACTGATTGATTCAAGAAATGTATTTTTTCTTTTTTTATCGATTTGGAAAAAATGAAATATAAACATAATTCCACTTTTACATTGTGGACATCTTTAATATCCGTTTCCATCAGGACCACATCACTATACTATAAACCTATAATGTTTCCATTAGGACTAGAACCATATTATAACTATACTATAAACCTATAATGTTTCCATTAGGACTATATTATATAACTATAAACCAATGTTTCCATTAGGACTAGAACTATATTATAACTATACTATAAACCTATAATGTTTCCATTAGGACTAGAACCATATTATAACTATACTATAAACCTATAAATCTAGTCCATTAGGACTAGAACCATATTATAACTATAAACCTATAATGTTTCCATCAGGACTAGAACCATATTATAACTATAAACCTATAATGTTTCCATCAGGACTAGAACCATATTATAACTATACTATAAACCTATAACGTTTCCATTAGGACTAGAACCATATTATAACTATACTATAAACCTATAATGTTTCCATTAGGACTAGAACCATATAACTATAAACCTATAATGTTTCCATTAGGACTATATTATATAACTATAAACCAATGTTTCCATTAGGATTAGAACCATATAACTATAAACTTATAATGTTTCCATTAGGACCACATCACTATACTATAAACCTAGTGTGTATATGTATGACAGTATATTCTATCTATGTGATCTATGTCTACATCAGGACTCTCAGGAGTTCCTGCGCTGTCTGATGGACCAGCTCCACGAGGAGCTGAAGGAGCCACTGACCGAGCCCCCCGACAACGACCAACACTCGCACGCCATCGCCATGGACGACTGCCCCGACGACGACAGCCGCAGCCAATCTGACGGCGACTTCCAGTCGTGCGAGTCTTGCGGCAGCAGCGAGCGGGCGGACAACAAAGGCGGGAGCGGGGATGGTCGGTCGGCTGCGCCGCCGTCGGGGGAGGAGTCTAACGAGGCACAGATGCTGATCCCTGATGGACCTGACTCCTCCCACTCCTCGCGTCAGACCAATAGGGAGTGGCAGAAGGAGAAGAACCTGATCAACAACCTCTATCGGGGGTCAGGGGGCGCAGGGTCGTCAGGGGGAGACCTATATAAAGACGTGGATACCACTTCCGAGGCCGTGCCCATCATCAGCAGCCAGGGGGCCATCAAGGTCCAGATACAAGGAAACATGGCTGGTAGGTACACCTTGGATTATTTAATTATGACTGGATGGATCAAGTAGGTTCAAACCATCACATCAGTCTAGCTTGCCTCAGTATTGTGTTAGCTCGCTGAGCCTGTCTACCTCAGTATTGTGTTAGCTCGCTGAGCCTGTCTACCTCAGTATTGTGTTAGCTCGCTGAGCCTGTCTACCTCAGTATTGTGTTAGCTCGCTGAGCCTGTCTACCTCAGTATTGTGTTAGCTCGCTGAGCCTGTCTACCTCAGTATTGTGTTAGCTCGCTGAGCCTGTCTACCTCAGTATTGTGTTAGCTCGCTGAGCCTGTCTACCTCAGTATTGTGTTAGCTCGCTGAGCCTGTCTACCTCAGTATTGTGTTAGCTCGCTGAGCCTGTCTACCTCAGTATTGTGTTAGCTCGCTGAGCCTGTCTACCTCAGTATTGTGTTAGCTCGCTGAGCCTGTCTACCTCAGTATTGTGTTAGCTCGCTGAGCCTGTCTACCTCAGTATTGTGTTAGCTCGCTGAGCCTGTCTACCTCAGTATTGTGTTAGCTCGCTGAGCCTGTCTACCTCAGTATTGTGTTAGCTCGCTGAGCCTGTCTACCTCAGTATTGTGTTAGCTCGCTGAGCCTGTCTACCTCAGTATTGTGTTAGCTCGCTGAGCCTGTCTACCTCAGTATTGTGTTAGCTCGCTGAGCCTGTCTACCTCAGTATTGTGTTAGCTCGCTGAGCCTGTCTACCTCAGTATTGTGTTAGCTCGCTGAGCCTGTCTACCTCAGTATTGTGTTACCAGTCTTCGCTGAGCCTGTCTACCTCAGTATTGTGTTAGCTCGCTGAGCCTGTCTACCTCAGTATTGTGTTAGCTCGCTGAGCCTGTCTACCTCAGTATTGTGTTAGCTCGCTGAGCCTGTCTACCTCAGTATTGTGTTAGCTCGCTGAGCCTGTCTACCTCAGTATTGTGTTAGCTCGCTGAGCCTGTCTACCTCAGTATTGTGTTAGCTCGCTGAGCCTGTCTACCTCAGTATTGTGTTAGCTCGCTGAGCCTGTCTACCTCAGTATTGTGTTAGCTCGCTGAGCCTGTCTACCTCAGTATTGTGTTAGCTCGCTGAGCCTGTCTACCTCAGTATTGTGTTAGCTCGCTGAGCCTGTCTACCTCAGTATTGTGTTAGCTCGCTGAGCCTGTCTACCTCAGTATTGTGTTAGCTCGCTGAGCCTGTCTACCTCAGTATTGTGTTAGCTCGCTGAGCCTGTCTACCTCAGTATTGTGTTAGCTCGCTGAGCCTGTCTACCTCAGTATTGTGTTAGCTCGCTGAGCCTGTCTACCTCAGTATTGTGTTAGCTCGCTGAGCCTGTCTACCTCAGTATTGTGTTAGCTCGCTGAGCCTGTCTACCTCAGTATTGTGTTAGCTCGCTGAGCCTGTCTACCTCAGTATTGTGTTAGCTCGCTGAGCCTGTCTACCTCAGTATTGTGTTAGCTCGCTGAGCCTGTCTACCTCAGTATTGTGTTAGCTCGCTGAGCCTGTCTACCTCAGTATTGTGTTAGCTCGCTGAGCCTGTCTACCTCAGTATTGTGTTAGCTCGCTGAGCCTGTCTACCTCAGTATTGTGTTAGCTCGCTGAGCCTGTCTACCTCAGTATTGTGTTAGCTCGCTGAGCCTGTCTACCTCAGTATTGTGTTAGCTCGCTGAGCCTGTCTACCTCAGTATTGTGTTAGCTCGCTGAGCCTGTCTACCTCAGTATTGTGTTAGCTCGCTGAGCCTGTCTACCTCAGTATTGTGTTAGCTCGCTGAGCCTGTCTACCTCAGTATTGTGTTAGCTCGCTGAGCCTGTCTACCTCAGTATTGTGTTAGCTCGCTGGGCCTGTCTACCTCAGTATTGTGTTAGCTCGCTGGGCCTGTCTGCCTCAGTATTGTGTTAGCTCGCTGAGCCTGTCTGCCTCAGTATTGTGTTAGCTCGCTGAGCCTGTCTGTCTACCTCAACATTGTGTTATCCCGCTGAGCCTGTCTGTCTACCTCAACATTGTGTTATCCCGCTGAGCCTGTCTGTCTACCTCAACATTGTGAAAATACTATGCATGTATACAGGGAAGATCCTTTTTCATTAGGAGCTTCATTAAAACATGTAACAATAACAATTCTATCGTCTCGCGGCCACGAGGCAGAACGCGGCCACGAGGCTGTATGGTAGAACGCGTCTCGCGGCCACGAGGCTGTATGGTAGAACGCGGCCACGAGGCTGTATGGTAGAACGTGTCTCGCGGCCACGAGGCTGTATGGTAGAACGCGTCTCGCGGCCACGAGGCTGTATGGTAGAACGCGGCCACGAGGCTGTATGGTAGAACGCGGCCACGAGGCTGTATGGTAGAACGCGGCCACGAGGCTGTATGGTAGAACGCGGCCACGAGGCTGTATGGTAGAACGCGGCCACGAGGCTGTATGGTAGAACGCGGCCACGAGGCTGTATGGTAGAACGCGGCCACGAGGCTGTATGGTAGAACGCGGCCACGAGGCTGTATGGTAGAACGCGGCCACGAGGCTGTATGGTAGAACGCGTCTCTCGGCCACGAGGCTGTATGGTAGAACGCGTCTCTCGGCCACGAGGCTGTATGGTAGAACGCGTCTCGCTGCCACGAGGCTGTATGGTAGAACGCGTCTCGCGGCCACGAGGCTGTATGGTAGAACGCGGCCACGAGGCTGTATGGTAGAACGCGTCTCGCGGCCACGAGGCTGTATGGTAGAACGCTTAACTCCTGTAATGAAGAAGACCATAATACGTCCATTTCAACATTTGACCTGGATGGGTTGATAATATGACCTGGATGGGTTGATAATATGACCTGGATGGGTTGATGATATGACCTGGATGGGTTGATGATATGACCTGGATGGGTTGATGATATGACCAGGATGGGTTGATGATATGACCAGGATGGGTTGATGATATGACCAGGATGGGTTGATGATATGACCAGGATGGGTTGATGATATGACCAGGATGGGTTGATGATATGACCAGGATGGGTTGATGATATGACCAGGATGGGTTGATGATATGACCAGGATGGGTTGATGATATGACCAGGATGGGTTGATGATATGACCAGGATGGGTTGATGATATGACCAGGATGGGTTGATGATATGACCTGGATGGGTTGATAATATGACTAGGATGGGTTGATAATATGACCAGGATGGGTTGATAATATGACCTGGATGGGTTGATAATATGACCTGGATGGGTTGATAATACGACCAGGATGGGTTGATAATACGACCAGGATGGGTTGATAATACGACCTGGATGGGTTGATAATACGACCTGGATGGGTTGATAATACGACCAGGATGGGTTGATAATACGACCAGGATGGGTTGTGATAATATGACCAGGATGGGTTGTGATAATATGACCAGGATGGGTTGTGATAATACGACCTGGATGGGTTGTGATAATACGACCTGGATGGGTTGTGATAATATGACCTGGATGGGTTGTGATAATATGACTAGGATGGGTTGATAATACGACCAGGATGGGTTGATAATACGACCAGGATGGGTTGATAATACGACCAGGATGGGTTGATAATACGTCCAGGATGGGTTGATAATACGACCAGGATGGGTTGATAATACGACCAGGATGGGTTGATAATATGACCAGGATGGGTTGTGATAATATGACTAGGATGGGTTGATAATACGACCTGGATGGGTTGTGATAATATGACTAGGATGGGTTGTGATAATATGACTAGGATGGGTTGTGATAATATGACTAGGATGGGTTGATAATATGACTAGGATGGGTTGATAATATGACTAGGATGGGTTGATAATATGACTAGGATGGGTTGATAATATGACCAGGATGGGTTGATAATATGACCAGGATGGGTCGATAATATGACCAGGATGGGTTGTGATAATATGACTAGGATGGGTTGTGATAATATGACTAGGATGGGTTGTGATAATATGACTAGGATGGGTTGTGATAATATGACTAGGATGGGTTGTGATAATATGACTAGGATGGGTTGTGATAATATGACTAGGATGGGTTGATAATATGACCAGGATGGGTTGATAATATGACCTGGATGGGTTGATAATATGACCAGGATGGGCTGCGATAATATGACCAGGATGGGTTGCGATAATATGACCAGGATGGGTTGCGATAACATGACCAGGATGGGGTTGCGATAACATGACCAGGATGGGGTTGCGATAACATGACCAGGATGGGGTTGCGATAATATGACCAGGATGGGGTTGCGATAACATGACCAGGATGGGGTTGCGATAACATGACCAGGATGGGGTTGCGATAATATGACCAGGATGGGGTTGCGATAACATGACCAGGATGGGGTTGCGATAACATGACCAGGATGGGGTTGCGATAACATGACCAGGATTATTTACAATGACGGCCTAGGAACAGCGGGTTATCTGTCTTGTTCAGGGGCTGAAAGACAGATTTTTACCTTGTCAGCTCGGGGGATTCGATCCAGCAACTTTTCGGTTACTAGTCCAACGCTCTAACCATGAGGCTACCTGCCGTTTTGAGGAGCTGTCGTTCATCCAACAGGTGATTGATGTTCCACTCAAACTAAACTTGTGATAAATAAGATACATGACGACTCATCAAAAAACACACGTGACAATTTAGTCCTCTATGCAAATGTACCTATAGTCCGATAAGCTTGACCGGTCAAATGTATTTTCGGCGGCTAGCCGTTTTTTTAACGGTTAAACCTTTAACATCCCTAGTCTCTTCCTCTCACCCTCGCTCCAGACTCATTCCCCGAGGTGGTCTCCAGCAGCACCCGACCCCAGACTCCAGTCCCCATGGAAGGACACTCCTTCACCAAGATGTCCTCCAGTCCACCCAAGAACAACTGTGTCTGGCCAGGAATCTCCTCCAGCCATCTGAAAAGTATTTACTATGTAGCACATAGAATATCTCTCTGGGGACAATTCAGTAGTAATGTAGGCAGAAAGACACTGCAGTAGTAATGTAGGCAGAAAGACACTGCAGTGGTAATGTAGGCAGAAAGACACTGCAGTGGTAATGTAGGCAGAAAGACACTGCAGTGGTAATGTAGGCAGAAAGACACTGCAGTGGTAATGTAGGCAGAAAGACACTGCAGTGGTAATGTAGGCAGAAAGACACTGCAGTGGTAATGTAGGCAGAAAGACACTGCAGTGGTAATGTAGGCAGAAAGACACTGCAGTGGTAATGTAGGCAGAAAGACACTGCAGTGGTAATGTAGGCAGAAAGACACTGCAGTGGTAATGTAGGCAGAAAGACACTGCAGCGGTAATGTAGGCAGAAAGACACTGCAGCGGTAATGTAGGCAGAAAGACACTGCAGCGGTAATGTAGGCAGAAAGACACTGCAGCGGTAATGTAGGTAGAAAGACACTGCAGCAGGAATGTAGGCAGAAAGACACTGCAGTAGGAATGTAGGCAGAAAGACACTGCAGCGGTAATGTAGGCAGAAAGACACTGCAGCGGTAATGTAGGCAGAAAGACACTGCAGCGGTAATGTAGGCAGAAAGACACTGCAGCGGTAATGTAGGCAGAAAGACACTGCAGTGGTAATGTAGGCAGAAAGACACTGCAGTGGTAATGTAGGCAGAAAGACACTGCAGTGGTAATGTAGGCAGAAAGACACTGCAGTGGTAATGTAGGCAGAAAGACACTGCAGTGGTAATGTAGGCAGAAAGACACTGCAGTGGTAATGTAGGCAGAAAGACACTGCAGTGGTAATGTAGGCAGAAAGACACTGCAGTGGTAATGTAGGCAGAAAGACACTGCAGTGGTAATGTAGGCAGAAAGACACTGCAGTGGTAATGTAGGCAGAAAGACACTGCAGTGGTAATGTAGGCAGAAAGACACTGCAGTGGTAATGTAGGCAGAAAGACACTGCAGTGGTAATGTAGGCAGAAAGACACTGCAGTGGTAATGTAGGCAGAAAGACACTGCAGTGGTAATGTAGGCAGAAAGACACTGCAGTGGTAATGTAGGCAGAAAGACACTGCAGTGGTAATGTAGGCAGAAAGACACCGCAGTGGTAATGTAGGCAGAAAGACACCGCAGTGGTAATGTAGGCAGAAAGACACCGCAGTGGTAATGTAGGCAGAAAGACACCGCAGCGGTAATGTAGGCAGAAAGACACCGCAGCGGTAATGTAGGCAGAAAGACACCGCAGTAGGAATGTAGGCAGAAAGACACTGCAGTAGGAATGTAGGCAGAAAGACACTGCAGTGGTAATGTAGGCAGAAAGACACTGCAGTGGTAATGTAGGCAGAAAGACACTGCAGTGGTAATGTAGGCAGAAAGACACTGCAGTGGTAATGTAGGCAGAAAGACACTGCAGCGGTAATGTAGGCAGAAAGACACTGCAGCGGTAATGTAGGCAGAAAGACACTGCAGCGGTAATGTAGGCAGAAAGACACTGCAGCGGTAATGTAGGCAGAAAGACACTGCAGTGGTAATGTGGGCAGAAAGACACTGCAGTAGGAATGTGGGCAGAAAGACACTGCAGCGGGAATGTGGGCAGAAAGACACTGCAGCGGGAATGTGGGCAGAAAGACACTGCAGCGGGAATGTGGGCAGAAAGACACTGCAGCGGGAATGTGGGCAGAAAGACACTGCAGCGGGAATGTGGGCAGAAAGACACTGCAGCGGGAATGTGGGCAGAAAGACACTGCAGCGGGAATGTGGGCAGAAAGACACTGCAGCGGGAATGTGGGCAGAAAGACACTGCAGCGGGAATGTGGGCAGAAAGACACTGCAGCGGGAATGTGGGCAGAAAGACACTGCAGTGGGAATGTGGGCAGAAAGACACTGCAGTAGGAATGTGGGCAGAAAGACACTGCAGTAGGAATGTGGGCAGAAAGACACTGCAGTGGTAATGTAGGCAGAAAGACACTGCAGTAGGAATGTGGGCAGAAAGACACTGCAGTAGGAATGTAGGCAGAAAGACACTGCAGTAGTAATGTGGGCAGAAAGACACTGCAGTAGACAGTAAGACACTGCAGAAGTAATGTAGGCAGAAAGACACTGCAGTAGACAGAAAGACACTGCAGTAGGAATGTGGGCAGAAAGACACTGCAGTAGGAATGTGGGCAGAAAGACACTGCAGTAGGAGTGTGGGCAGAAAGACACTGCAGTAGTAATGTGGGCAGAAAGACACTGCAGTAGGAATGTGGGCAGAAAGACACTGCAGTGGGAATGTGGGCAGAAAGACACTGCAGTAGGAATGTGGGCAGAAAGACACTGCAGTAGTAATGTGGGCAGAAAGACACTGCAGTAGGAATGTAGGCAGAAAGACACTGCAGCGGTAATGTAGGCAGAAAGACACTGCAGCAGGAATGTGGGCAGAAAGACACTGCAGTAGGAATGTAGGCAGAAAGACACTGCAGCGGTAATGTAGGCAGAAAGACACTGCAGCAGGAATGTGGGCAGAAAGACACTGCAGTAGTAATGTGGGCAGAAAGACACTGCAGTAGGAATGTAGGCAGAAAGACACTGCAGCGGTAATGTAGGCAGAAAGACACTGCAGTAGGAATGTAGGCAGAAAGACACTGCAGCGGTAATGTAGGCAGAAAGACACTGCAGCAGGAATGTGGGCAGAAAGACACTGCAGTAGTAATGTAGGCAGAAAGACACTGCAGTAGTAATGTAGGCAGAAAGACACTGCAGTAGAAATGTGGGCAGAAAGACACTGCACTGGTAATGTAGGCAGAAAGACACTGCACTGGTAATGTAGGCAGAAAGACACTGCACTGGTAATGTAGGCAGAAAGACACTGCACTGGTAATGTGGGCAGAAAGACACTGCAGTGGGAATGTGGGCAGAAAGACACTGCAGTAGTAATGTAGACAGAAAGACACTGCAGTAGTAATGTAGACAGAAAGACACTGCAGTAGTAATGTGGGCAGAAAGACACTGCAGTAGACAGTAAGACACTGCAGAAGTAATGTAGGCAGAAAGACACTGCAGCAGGAATGTGGGCAGAAAGACACTGCAGTAGTAATGTAGGCAGAAAGACACTGCAGTAGAAATGTGGGCAGAAAGACACTGCACTGGTAATGTAGGCAGAAAGACACTGCACTGGTAATGTAGGCAGAAAGACACTGCAGCGGGAATGTGGGCAGAAAGACACTGCAGTAGTAATGTAGACAGAAAGACACTGCAGTAGTAATGTAGACAGAAAGACACTGCAGTAGTAATGTGGGCAGAAAGACACTGCAGTAGACAGTAAGACACTGCAGAAGTAATGTAGGCAGAAAGACACTGCAGTAGTAATGTAGGCAGAAAGACACTGCAGTAGTAATGTAGGCAGAAAGACACTGCAGTAGGAAGGTAGACAGAAAGACACTGCAGTAGTAATGTAGACAGAAAGACACTGCAGTAGGAATGTAGGCAGAAAGACACTGCAGTAGGAATGTAGGCAGAAAGACACGGCAGTAGGAATGTAGGCAGAAAGACACTGCAGTAGGAATGTAGGCAGAAAGACACTGCAGTAGGAATGTAGGCAGAAAGACACTGCAGTAGGAATGTAGGCAGAAAGACACTGCAGTAGGAATGTAGGCAGAAAGACACGGCAGTAGGAATGTAGGCAGAAAGACACGGCAGTAGGAATGTAGGCAGAAAGACACGGCAGTAGGAATGTAGGCAGAAAGACACTGCAGTAGGAATGTAGGCAGAAAGACACTGCAGTAGGAATGTAGGCAGAAAGACACTGCAGTAGGAATGTGGGCAGAAAGACACTGCAGTAGTAATGTAGACAGAAAGACACTGCAGTAGTAATATAGGCAGAAAGACACTGCAGTAGGAATGCAAACAATGGAAAGAATTGCTGTATGTGTAGCCTGACTCTCGCTCTGCCTCTCGCTCTGCCTCTCGCTCTGCCTCTCGCTCTGCCTCTCGCTCTGCCTCTCGCTCTGCCTCTCGCTCTGCCTCTCGCTCTGCCTCTCGCTCTGCCTCTCGCTCTGCCTCTCGCTCTGCCTCTCGCTCTGCCTCTCGCTCTGCCTCTGCAGTGACCTCGTTTTCCTCACCGAAGAGCAAGCGTCAGAGGAAGTACCGTAGTGTGATATCAGACGTGTTTGATGGGACCATCGTCAGCTCAGTGCAGTGTCTGACCTGCGATAGGGTGAGTAGTTTGCCTAGCCATCTTGTCGAGCACCTAGCCTGACGACTCGACATTCTCCCGCTGCTCTGTTGTTCGCTACAGACTTTAGTCTGAGACGGCAATTATTCAAGTCATTTGTGGTGTCGAGGGGCGTTGTACAAGACAACGTTACCAGCGATTGGATTGTCTGTAACCAATCAGAGTATCGAAGCCAATTACACATTTTCACACCGCCGCATTACCCACGTGTGTCCTGACTCTGGACCAATTAGACGGCCCCAAATGTGTTGTCATTCGGTGAAGGGTCGAGGAGGTACTCCGTTCCAGACTTATTGGTGAGAAGAAACTAATGTCTGTGTAGCCAGGCAATGGGGCATAATTATCATGGAATAGACCTTAACCCTCTGTCCCTCTGTCCTGTAGAGGATAGACCCTCTGTCCCCCTGTCCTGTAGAGGATGGACCCTCTGTCCCCCTGTCCTGTAGAGGATGGACCCTCTGTCCCCCTGTCCTGTAGAGGATGGACCCTCTGTCCCCCTGTCCTGTAAAGGATGGACCCTCTGTCCCCCTGTCCTGTAGAGGATGGACCCTCTGTCCCCCTGTCCTGTAGAGGATGGACCCTCTGTCCCTCTGTCCTGTAGAGGATAGACCCTCTGTCCCCCTGTCCTGTAGAGGATGGACCCTCTGTCCCCCTGTCCTGTAGAGGATGGACCCTCTGTCCCCCTGTCCTGTAGAGGATGGACCCTCTGTCCCCCTGTCCTGTAGAGGATGGACCCTCTGTCCCCCTGTCCTGTAGAGGATGGACCCTCTGTCCCCCTGTCTTGTAGAGGATGGACCCTCTGTCCCCCTGTCCTGTAGAGGATGGACCCTCTGTCCCCCTGTCCTGTAGAGGATGGACCCTCTGTCCCCCTGTCCTGTAGAGGATGGACCCTCTGT
This sequence comes from Salvelinus namaycush, assembly GCF_016432855.1. NCBI lineage: Eukaryota > Metazoa > Chordata > Actinopteri > Salmoniformes > Salmonidae > Salvelinus > Salvelinus namaycush. Next base: position 42,613,141 of record NC_052317.1, read on the forward strand.
CCCCCTGTCCTGTAGAGGATGGACCCTCTGTCCCCCTGTCCTGTAGAGGATGGACCCTCTGTCCCCCTGTCCTGTAGAGGATGGACCCTCTGTCCCCCTGTCCTGTAGAGGATGGACCCTCTGTCCCCCTGTCCTGTAGAGGATGGACCCTCTGTCCCCCTGTCCTGTAGAGGATGGACCCTCTGTCCCCCTGTCCTGTAGAGGATGGACCCTCTGTCCCCCTGTCTTGTAGAGGATGGACCCTCTGTCCCCCTGTCCTGTAGAGGATGGACCCTCTGTCCTGTAAAGGATGGACCCTCTGTCCCTCTGTCCTGTAGAGGATGGACCCTCTGTCCCTCTGTCCTGTAGAGGATGGACCCTCTGTCCCTCTGTCCTGTAGAGGATGGACCCTCTGTCCCTCTGTCCTGTAGAGGATGGACCCTCTGTCCCCCTGTCCTGTAGAGGATGGACCCTCTGTCCCCCTGTCCTGTAGAGGATGGACCCTCTGTCCCCCTGTCCTGTAGAGGATGGACCCTCTGTCCCCCTGTCCTGTAGAGGATGGACCCTCTGCCCCCCTGTCCTGTAGAGGATGGACCCTCTGCCCCCCTGTCCTGTAGAGGATGGACCCTCTGTCCCCCTGTCCTGTAGAGGATGGACCCTCTGTCCTGTAAAGGATGGACCCTCTGTCCCCCTGTCCTGTAGAGGATGGACCCTCTGTCCCCCTGTCCTGTAGAGGATGGACCATTCTGTATGGCCTTTAGTCTTACCATATAAACGTGTGAAGAAACAACTGTGCTCGCCTTCCTATGCCTCATCTGTACATCCTGATTACATTAGTGATGAATGGGTTTTCTATGACAGGGTTTTGTTCTGCTTGCATTTCTTGTTAGTATTTGATGTGTAATTTTGATTATTTAGGCTTCATCTGTGACTCCCTGATTTTAAAAGGTTAAATGAATAAAATGACTTCCCATTCTTCTCCAGGTGTCAGTGACCCTAGAGAACTTCCAGGACCTGTCCTTGCCCATCCCAGGTAAGGAGGACCTGGCTAAACTACACTCCTCCTCCCATCAGACCTCGCTGGTCAAGGCTGGCTCCTGTGGAGAGGTCTACGCTGCTCAGGGATGGGTCGCCTTCGTTATGGAATACATCAAGAGGTACGGACAGCCTGGCGACCCTCACTATTATACCCTTTAATGGGTACGGACAGCCTGGCGACCCTCACTATTATACCCTTTAATGGGTACGGACAGCCTGGCGACCCTCACTATTATACCCTTTAATGGGTACGGACAGCCTGGCGACCCTAACTATTATACCCTTTAATGGGTACGGACAGCCTGGCGACCCTAACTATTATACCCTTTAATGGGTACGGACAGCCTGGCGACCCTCACTATTATACCCTTTAATGGGTACGGACAGCCTGGTGACCCTAACTATTATACCCTTTAATGGGTACGGACAGCCTGGCGACCCTCACTATTATACCCTTTAATGGGTACGGACAGCCTGGCGACCCTCACTATTATACCCTTTAATGGGTACGGACAGCCTGGCGACCCTAACTATTATACCCTTTAATGGGTACGGAAAGCCTGACGACCCTCACTATTATACCCTTTAATGGGTACGGACAGCCTGACGACCCTCACTATTATACCCTTTAATGGGTACGGACAGCCTGACGACCCTCACTATTATACCCTTTAATGGGTCGGACAGCCTGGCGACCCTCACTATTATACCCTTTAATGGGTACGGACAGCCTGGCGACCCTCACTATTATACCCTTTAATGGGTACGGACAGCCTGACGACCCTCACTATTATACCCTTTAATGGGTACGGACAGCCTGGCGACCCTCACTATTATACCCTTTAATGGGTACGGACAGGCGACCCTCACTATTATACCCTTTAATGGGTACGGACAGCCCGGCGACCCTCACTATTATACCCTTTAATGGGTACGGACAGCCCGGCGACCCTCACTATTATACCCTTTAATGGGTACGGACAGCCTGGCGACCCTAACTATTATACCCTTTAATGGGTACGGACAGCCCGGCGACCCTCACTATTATACCCTTTAATGGGTACGGACAGCCTGGCGACCCTAACTATTATACCCTTTAATGGGTACGGACAGCCTGGCGACCCTCACTATTATACCCTTTAATGGGTACGGACAGCCTGGCGACCCTAACTATTATACCCTTTAATGGGTACGGACAGCCTGGCGACCCTAACTATTATACCCTTTAATGGGTACGGACAGCCTGGCGACCCTCACTATTATACCCTTTAATGGGTACGGACAGCCTGGCGACCCTCACTATTATACCCTTTAATGGGTACGGACAGCCTGGCGACCCTAACTATTATACCCTTTAATGGGTACGGACAGCCTGGCGACCCTCACTATTATACCCTTTAATGGGTACGGACAGCCTGGCGACCCTCACTATTATACCCTTTAATGGGTACGGACAGCCTGGCGACCCTAACTATTATACCCTTTAATGGGTACGGACAGCCTGGCGACCCTCACTATTATACCCTTTAATGGGTACAGACAGGCGACCCTCACTATTATACCCTTTAATGGGTACGGACAAACTGCCAACCCATTATACAATACATACATACCCGATACAATTACTGTATATGTAAGGTCCATCAGTCAAGCATTGAATTTCAAACACCGATTCAACCACAAAGACCAGGGAGGTTTTCCAAATGCCTCACAAAGAAGGGCTCCTATTGGTAGATGAGTACATATAAAATAAAACATATGACATTGAATATCTCTTTGAGCATTGTGAAGTTAATAATTACACTTTGGATGGTGTATCAATACACCCAGTCACTACAATACAGGTATCCTTCCTAACTCAGTTGCCGGAGAGAAAGGAAACAGCTCAAGGATTTCACCATGAGGCCAATGGTGACTTTAAAACAGAGTTTAATGGCTGTGATAGGAGAACACTGAGGATGTATCAACAACATTGTAGTAACTCCACAATACTAACCTAATTGACAGAGTGAAAAGAAGGAAGTATGTACAGAATAAAAATATTCCAAAACATGCTTCCTGTTTGCAACAAGGCACTAAAGTATAACTGCAAAAAAATGTGACAAACCTATTCACTTTTTGTCTTGAATAGAAAGTGTTATGTTTCCAATATCCAACACAACGCATACGACTCTCAAGCATAGTGGTTGCTGCATCATGAGGGGCGGCAGGGAGCCTAGTGGTTAGAGTGTTGGACTAGTAACCAAACTGCCCCTGAACAAGGCAGTTAACCCACTGTTCCAAGGCCGTCATTGAAAATAAAAATTTGTTTTTAACTGACTTGCCTAGTTTAATAAAAATTTAAAATTATGGGCATGCTTGTAATTGTTAATGACTGGTTTTTCAGGATTAAATAGGAAATGGAATGACGCTAAGCACAGGCACAATCCTAGAGGAAACCCTGGTTCAGTCTGCTTTCCACCAGACACTGGGAGATGAATTCACCTTTCAGCAGGATAACTACTCAAAATGAAAGGGTTTGTTTTAAATAGACAGTTCCAGGCACCATCATTGGTCCCCGTGGGCGTAAAATACAGACGAGGCAACTCTGACTGTGGAGGGTTTTACACACGTCCCACCTGTTCCCAGGAGCTGGATAAAGAGCCATAGAGAAAGAGGGTCCACTCACCATTCTACTGCTCGCAAATATCATATTTCATAAAGATCATGGAACCATCTTATCTGATTTGCACTTGTCCAGAAACGGCAGATAAATTTAGCCATGTACCCATAGATGGTGAACCTTTTTTAATACGTTTTGATCGGTTTTTGTTGTTGATTAATTTGATTTAAAAAAATCATTAAATGTTTTGAAACCAACAACTATATTTTTTCTACATAGGATGGGGTCAGGAACATGATATGATAAATGCCATGTCTCGTTCCGTGAGGATAAGGCTGTGTCCCCACGTTGGTCTAAGGGCTGTGGCAGGAGGCATGGATGTTTAATCCTGATCACTGAATATAGTTTATTAAATGCTATTCACTCACCCTACAATAGGCCTCGCTTTAACAACCATGTAGCCAGTGAACTGTTTTATGTTATTGGCTTTAACATGGAAATATTAGTTTATACACATTCGCATTTTAGAAAATACACTGCATGTTCAAGCCATGGACAATTGGACATTGCCCAAAACATTAAAATAAGATTAGCCTACCATCGCCTGATATGGCGATGGTGACTTTGTTAGTGTGAAAGGAATTCTGTTAGTGACTTTGCCATGTGAAAGGTAAACGCATGATCAGGATAATAGTCTAGCATAGGAGGTTGGTGGCACTTTAATTGGGGAGGACGGGCTCGTAGTAACGGCTGGAGAGGAATCAGTGGAATGGTGTCAGATACATCAAACACATGGTTTCCATGGTTTCCATGGTTTCTATGGTTTCCAGGTGTTTGATGCCATTCCATTCGCTCCGTTCCAGACATTATTATGAGCCGTCCTCCCCTCACCAGCCTCCACTGTTTAGTCTAGGCTACAAACGGGTTCAGCACCAAGGACAGCGATCAGAATTCCCCGCTATTTGACAGTCGGGTCCAACAGATGAAAGTGTACAAGGATAAAGGAAAAACAATAAGCAGTTTCTATTGTAATAACTTGATGTTCCTCAACAGTCTTCCTACAGTCACTGACACCCTTCATTCAGTGGGCATCGCACATAGGCCAAATAAGTCCAAACTTTTCACAGAAGCTGTAAGGACAAAAAATAATGTCCAATATAAAGAAAAAAGGGGGAATGTCTGACTGTTTTGCTGCTCATGATATTTGAAATAAACATTGTTTATAGACTACTGATTAGGCTCCCAAGTGGCGCAGCATCTCAGTGCTAGAGGCGTCACTACAGACCCTGGTTCGATTCCAGGCTGTGTCACAACCGGCCGTGATTGGGATTCCCGTAGCGCGGAGCACAATTGACCCAGCGTCGTCTGGGTTTGGCCGGTGTAGGCCGTCATTGTAAATTAAAATTTGTTCTTAACTGACTCGCCAAGTTAAATAAAGGTTAATTGAATGTCAAATAAAATACTGTGCCCCGCCACTGACTAATTGGTGCCATAACCGATTTGCGTTACCGCTAAGACCAGCATTTGGTGAGTCTTAAATATCACCGGTAGAGTTGCTTGAAATTGGCACATTGGAGCACGTTTGTGAGACACCTAAAATATTTCCACCCCTCCTGTCTCAGCGCCAGCGAGCTGAATATAAGACAGGTAAATTACCAGCCCTGTCGCTAGGGTTGAAAAAAGCAGAGCGCTGGCTTTTACAAGTTGAAATTGCCAAAGAGCATTTGACACTAGCGACGCCTTAACGCCAGCCGAAAATAGAGCCCAGAGTGTGTTGAGTGGGGGTCAACGTATAGGGGTCAACGTATAGGGGTTATAGCTCATAGGGGATACTCTGCTGACACAAGTGTGTAGTATAGGGGTCAACGTATAGGGGTTATAGCTCATAGGGGATACTCTGCTGACACAAGTGTGTAGTATAGGGGTCAACGTATAGGGGTCAACGTATAGGGGTCAACATATAGGGGTTATAGCTCATAGGGGATAGTCTGCTGACACAAGTGTGTAGTATAGGGGTCAACATATAGGGGTTATAGCTCATAGGGGATAGTCTGCTGACACAAGTGTGTAGTATAGGGGTCAACATATAGGGGTTATAGCTCATAGGGGATAGTCTGCTGACACAAGTGTGTAGTATAGGGCTCAACGTATAGGGCTCAACGTATAGGGCTCAATGTATAGGGCTCAACGTATGGGGCTCAACGTATAGGGGTCAACAGTTTTTCCTGAGCATGTGACTCGACCAGAAAAAGAAGGATATTCCTTGGTTAAAGCTGATAAGTTCTGTCAGTTGTCTATTCTGTTAATGGTTAAACTGTGATGATGTGTTCCAGCTGGTTCTGGGGACCTGTGGTGACCCTACAGGACTGTCTGGCTGCCTTCTTTGCCCGGGACGAGCTGAAAGGAGACAACATGTACAGCTGTGAGAAATGCAAGAAGTGAGTACCTCACAACTCTGACTTTAAAAAGGAGATTTTTAAAATATGTTAGATGACGGAAGTGAAACTTCTACATGAATAAAGACTGTGCTTTTTTAAATTCTCCTAGATTACGTAACGGAGTGAAATTCTGTAAAGTTCAGAGTGTACCAGAGGTGAGCGCTCCACCGCATTAGAAAAGCCATCAAGTTATGTCACAACTACTAAACCAGGCAGCACAGTTGAATATTAAATGATTTGTCATCCCCTCCAGATCCTGTGCATCCACCTGAAGCGGTTTAGACACGAGCTGATGTTCTCCACTAAGATCGGGACTCACGTCTCCTTCCCATTGGAGGGCCTGGACCTGCAGCCCTTCCTGGCCAAGGATAGCTCCGCCCACACCACCTCCTACGACCTTCTGTCAGTCATCTGTCACCATGGCACCGCCAGCAGTGAGTGTTCCATCCGGGCCACTGGCCAAGCCCCCTCTGAGATGGGAGGATGCTAGAGCTTTCAGATAGGAATGTATGATGTAGAATAGATATGGTAATGTGTAGAATAGATATGGTAATGTGCAGGATAGATATGATGTAGGATAGATATGGTAATGTGCAGAGTAGATATGGTAATGTGCAGAGTAGATATGGTAATGTGCAGAGTAGATATGGTAATGTGCAGAGTAGATATGGTAATGTGCAGAGTAGATATGGTAATGTGCAGAGTAGATATGGTAATGTGCAGAGTAGATATGGTAATGTGCAGAGTAGATATGGTAATGTGCAGAGTAGATATGGTAATGTGCAGAGTAGATATGGTAATGTGCAGAGTAGATATGGTAATGTGCAGAGTAGATATGGTAATGTGCAGAGTGGATATGGTAATGTGCAGAGTGGATATGGTAATGTGCAGAGTGGATATGGTAATGTGCAGAGTGGATATGGTAATGTGCAGAGTGGATATGGTAATGTGCAGAGTGGATATGGTAATGTGCAGAGTGGATATGGTAATGTGCAGAGTAGATATGGTAATGTGCAGAGTAGATATGGTAATGTGCAGAGTAGATATGGTAATGTGCAGAGTAGATATGGTAATGTGCAGAGTAGATATGGTAATGTGCAGAGTAGATATGGTAATGTGCAGAGTAGATATGGTAATGTGCAGAGTAGATATGGTAATGTGTAGAGTAGATATGGTAATGTGTAGAGTAGATATGGTAATGTGTAGAGTAGATATGGTAATGTGCAGGATATATATGGTAATGTGCAGGATAGATATGGTAATGTGTAGAGTAGATATGGTAATGTGCAGGATATATATGGTAATGTGCAGGATATATATGGTAATGTGCAGGATAGATATGGTAATGTGTAGAATAGATATGGTAATGTGCAGGATATATATGGTAATTCCCCAACGTTCTGAACATTGTTGAACAGATAATGTAGCCATTGCCAGGTAGATGATGTGGCCATTGCCAGGTAGATGATGTGGCCATTGCCAGGTAGATGATGTGGCCATTGCCAGGTAGATGATGTAGCCATTGCCAGGTAGATGATGTGGCCATTGCCAGGTAGATGATGTAGCCATTGCCAGGTAGATGATGTGGCCATTGCCAGGTAGATGATGTGGCCATTGCCAGGTAGATGATGTGGCCATTGCCAGGTAGATGATGTGGCCATTGCCAGGTAGATGATGTGGCCATTGCCAGGTAGATGATGTGGCCATTGCCAGGTAGATGATGTGGCCATTGCCAGGTAGATGATGTGGCCATTGCCAGGTAGATGATGTGGCCATTGCCAGGTAGATGATGGTTTTTGGTTGGCACTCCTATTAAGCTGTATAATTATAAACTGAAAGTGATTCATTGAGATTGGGATAGGTCCATGCAGTGGTTGAAGTTACTCTCACTACCGTGTTCTTCTTGTCTAGCTAACTGGTACCCCCTGTGTATATAGCCAAGTTATCGTTACTCAGTGTTAGTTATTTTTTATTATTATTTTTCAATTATATAATTTTACAAATGTATCAATCTCTGCATTGTAGGGAAGGGTCTGTAGGTAAGCATATCACGGTTAGTTATTTACCTGTTTACAAAGAATGTTACAAAGCACCTTCGTTCACCTTCTCCAACCTCTCTATGGCTACTTCCTAATTATCTCTCCTTCCTCCCTAAGTGTGCACTTGTTCACTTTCCTTTCACTGATTTGAAAGGAAATTTACTGGTGTAAGAAATATGGTGGAAACTCCCACTAGTGACAAGCTCATGCCTCCACCAATCCAAATGCTTTAAGATTTGTGGGAAGTAGTGAATGAAAGGAGATATTATTGGGACACACGAGGACCCTGCACCAGGACCAATGATGTGTAGAAGTACATTCCCTACTCTTGAATGAACTAAACTTTCAACACCAGGTGGCCACTACATAACCAACTGTAGGAATGACCAGGACAACTACATAACCTACTGTAGGAATGACCAGGACAACTACATAACCCACTGTAGGAATGACCAGGACAACTACATAACCCACTGTAGGAATGACCAGGACAACTACATAACCCACTGTAGGAATGACCTGGACAACTACATAACCTACTGTAGGAATGACCTGGACAACTACATAACCTACTGTAGGAATGACCTGGACAACTACATAACCTACTGTAGGAATGACCTGGACAACTACATAACCCACTGTAGGAATGACCTGGACAACTACATAACCTACTGCAGGAATGACCTGAACAACTACATAACCCACTGTAGGAATGACCTGGACAACTACATAACCTACTGTAGGAATGACCTGGACAACTACATAACCTACTGTAGGAATGACCAGGACAACTACATAACCTACTGTAGGAATGACCAGGACAACTACATAACCTACTGTAGGAATGACCTGGACAACTACATAACCTACTGTAGGAATGACCTGGACAACTACATAACCTACTGTAGGAATGACCTGGACAACTACATAACCTACTGTAGGAATGACCAGGACAACTACATAACCCACTGCAGGAATGACCTGAACAACCTCTTCTCTCCTTTCCCCAGGTGGTCACTACATAACCTACTGTAGGAATGACCAGGACAACTACATAACCCACTGTAGGAATGACCTGGACAACTACATAACCCACTGTAGGAATGACCTGGACAACTACATAACCTACTGCAGGAATGACCTGAACAACTACATAACCCACTGTAGGAATGACCTGGACAACTACATAACCTACTGTAGGAATGACCTGGACAACTACATAACCTACTGTAGGAATGACCAGGACAACTACATAACCCACTGTAGGAATGACCAGGACAACTACATAACCTACTGCAGGAATGACCTGAACAACCTCTTCTCTCCTTTCCCCAGGTGGTCACTACATAACCTACTGTAGGAATGACCAGGACAACTACATAACCTACTGTAGGAATGACCAGGACAACTACATAACCCACTGTAGGAATGACCTGGACAACTACATAACCTACTGTAGGAATGACCAGGACAACTACATAACCCACTGTAGGAATGACCTGGACAACTACATAACCTACTGTAGGAATGACCTGGACAACTACATAACCTACTGTAGGAATGACCTGGACAACTACATAACCCACTGTAGGAATGACCTGGACAACTACATAACCTACTGTAGGAATGACCTGGACAACTACATAACCCACTGTAGGAATGACCTGGACAACTACATAACCTACTGTAGGAATGACCTGGACAACTACATAACCTACTGTAGGAATGACCTGGACAACTACATAACCCACTGTAGGAATGACCTGGACAACTACATAACCTACTGTAGGAATGACCTGGACAACTACATAACCTACTGTAGGAATGACCTGGACAACTACATAACCTACTGTAGGAATGACCTGGACAACTACATAACCTACTGTAGGAATGACCTGGACAACTACATAACCCACTGTAGGAATGACCTGGACAACTACATAACCTACTGTAGGAATGACCTGGACAACTACATAACCTACTGTAGGAATGACCTGGACAACTACATAACCCACTGTAGGAATGACCTGGACAACTACATAACCTACTGTAGGAATGACCTGGACAACTACATAACCTACTGTAGGAATGACCTGGACAACTACATAACCTACTGTAGGAATGACCTGGACAACTACATAACCTACTGTAGGAATGACCTGGACAACTACATAACCTACTGTAGGAATGACCTGGACAACTACATAACCTACTGTAGGAATGACCTGGACAACTACATAACCTACTGTAGGAATGACCTGGACAACTACATAACCTACTGTAGGAATGACCTGGACAACTACATAACCTACTGTAGGAATGACCTGGACAACTACATAACCCACTGTAGGAATGACCTGGACAACTACATAACCTACTGTAGGAATGACCTGGACAACTACATAACCTACTGTAGGAATGACCTGGACAACTACATAACCTACTGTAGGAATGACCTGGACAACTACATAACCTACTGTAGGAATGACCAGGACAACTACATAACCTACTGTAGGAATGACCTGGACAACTACATAACCTACTGTAGGAATGACCTGGACAACTACATAACCCACTGTAGGAATGACCTGGACAACTACATAACCTACTGTAGGAATGACCTGGACAACTACATAACCTACTGTAGGAATGACCTGGACAACTACATAACCCACTGTAGGAATGACCTGGACAACTACATAACCTACTGTAGGAATGACCTGGACAACTACATAACCTACTGTAGGAATGACCTGGACAACTACATAACCTACTGTAGGAATGACCTGGACAACTACATAACCTACTGTAGGAATGACCTGGACAACTACATAACCTACTGTAGGAATGACCTGGACAACTACATAACCTACTGTAGGAATGACCTGGACAACTACATAACCTACTGTAGGAATGACCTGGACAACTACATAACCTACTGTAGGAATGACCAGGACAACTACATAACCCACTGTAGGAATGACCAGGACAACTACATAACCCACTGTAGGAATGACCAGGACAACTACATAACCTACTGTAGGAATGACCTGGACAACTACATAACCTACTGTAGGAATGACCTGGACAACTACATACTGTAGGAATGACCAGGACAACTACATAACCTACTGTAGGAATGACCTGGACAACTACATAGCCTACTGTAGGAATGACCTGAACAACCTCTTCTCCCCTTCCCCCAGGTGGTCACTACATAGCCTACTGCAGGAATGACCTGAACAACCTCTTCTCCCCTTTCCCCAGGTGGTCACTACATAGCCTACTGTAGGAATGACCTGAACAACCTCTTCTTCTCCTCTCCTCCTCTCCCTCTCCTCCTCTCCCTCCTCCTACTCTCTCCAGGTGGTCACTACATAGCCTACTGTAGGAATGACCTGAACAACTACACTACCTACTGTAGGAATGACCAGGACAACCTCTTCTTCTCCTCTCCTCCTCTCCCTCTCCTCCTCTCCCTCCTCCTACTCTCTCCAGGTGGTCACTACATAGCCTACTGTAGGAATGACCTGGACAACCTCTTCTCCCCTTTCCCCAGGTGGTCACTACATAGCCTACTGTAGGAATGACCTGGACAACCTCTTCTCCCCTTTCTCCAGGTGGTCACTACATAGCCTACTGCAGGAATGACCTGAACAACCTGTGGTATGAGTTTGATGACCAGAGCGTCACCGAGGTGTCAGAGTCCTGCGTCCAGAACGCTGAGGCCTACGTCCTGTTCTACAAGTAAGATGCAAAACCATAGAATTACATATAGTCATTTAATAGACAACACCATAGAACTACATATAGTAATTTATAGGCAAAACCACAGAATTACATATAGTAATTTATTAGGCAAAACCATAGAATTACATATAGTAATTTATTAGGCAAAACCATAGAATTACATATAGTAATTTATTAGGCAAAACCATAGAATTACATATAGTAATTTATTAGGCAAAACCATAGAATTACATATAGTAATTTATTAGGCAAAACCATAGAATTACATATAGTAATTTATAGGCAAAACCACAGAACTACATATAGTAATTTATAGGCAAAACCACAGAATTACATAGTAATTTATAGGCAAAACCATAGAATTACATATAGTAATTTATAGGCAAAACCACAGAATTACATATAGTAATTTATAGGCAAAACCACAGAATTACATATAGTAATTTATAGGCAAAACCACAGAATTACATATAGTAATTTATAGGCAAAACCACAGAATTACATATAGTAATTTATAGGCAAAACCACAGAATTACATATAGTAATTTATAGGCAAAACCATAGAATTACATATAGTAATTTATAGGCAAAACCACAGAATTACATATAGTAATTTATAGGCAAAACCATAGAATTACATATAGTAATTTATAGGCAAAACCATAGAATTACATATAGTAATTTATAGGCAAAACCACAGAATTACATATAGTAATTTATAGGCAAAACCACAGAATTACATATAGTAATTTATAGGCAAAACCACAGAATTACATATAGTAATTTATAGGCAAAACCATAGAATTACATATAGTAATTTATAGGCAAAACCATAGAATTACATATAGTAATTTATAGGCAAAACCACAGAATTACATATAGTAATTTATAGGCAAAACCATAGAATTACATATAGTAATTTATAGGCAAAACCATAGAATTACATATAGTAATTTATAGGCAAAACCACAGAATTACATATAGTAATTTATAGGCAAAACCACAGAATTACATATAGTAATTTATAGGCAAAACCATAGAATTACATATAGTAATTTATAGGCAAAACCACAGAATTACATATAGTAATTTATAGGCAAAACCATAGAATTACATATAGTAATTTATAGGCAAAACCATAGAATTACATATAGTAATTTATAGGCAAAACCATAGAATTACATATAGTAATTTATAGGCAAAACCATAGAATTACATATAGTAATTTATAGGCAAAACCACAGAATTACATATAGTAATTTATAGGCAAAACCACAGAATTACATATAGTAATTTATAGGCAAAACCATAGAATTACATATAGTAATTTATAGGCAAAACCACAGAATTACATATAGTAATTTATAGGCAAAACCATAGAATTACATATAGTAATTTATAGGCAAAACCACAGAACTACATATAGTAATTTATAGGCAAAACCATAGAACTACATAGTAATTTAATAGGATCTCTGTGCACAAAGCAACACAGCATAACCACCAACCCAAGAGGGAATCTATGATGTAATGATACCCTGTGGGGTGACTTCCTGTTTACAGACATCAACAACATTCTAATCTGCCAAGATTTGAGCCCTTTCTTGAGGCAATGTTAGATTATAATTTACACTAAATCCTCCCTTGAGGCAGTGTTACAGATGATAATTTACACTAAATCCTCCCTTGAGGCAGTGTTAGATGATAATTTACACTAAATCCTCCCTTGAGGCAGTGTTACAGATGATAATTTACACTAAATCCTCCCTTGAGGCAGTGTTAGATGATAATTTACACTAAATCCTCCCTTGAGACAGTGTTAGATGATAATTTACACTAAATCCTCCCTTGAGGCAGTGTTACAGATGATAATTTACACTAAATCCTCCCTTGAGGCAATGTTAGATTATAATTTACACTAAATCCTTCCTTGAGGCAATGTTAGATTATAATTTACACTAAATCCTTCCTTGAGGCAGTGTTAGATTATAATTTACACTAAATCCTTCCTTGAGGCAGTGTTAGATTATAATTTACACTGAACAAAAATATAAAATGCAACATTTTTTTAAAGATTTTACTAAATTACAGTTAATATAAAGAAATTGTGCCCTAATCTATGAATTATACATGACTGGGAATACAGATATGCATCTGTTGGTCACAGATACCTTAGAAAATGTGTTATTTTAGATTCTGAACTAAATGTTGAATCACAGATTAGGAATGTGACCAAAATAGCTTTTAACCACCTGAGGAACATTGCCAAGGTGCGGCCGTTTCTCTCTCAGGATGATAGAGACTCATCCATGCTTTTATTACAAGCAGGCTTGACTACTGTAATGCTCTCCTGTCTGGTCTACCCAAGAAAGACATTGGTCAACTGTAAAACATACAGAATGCTGCAGGGTACTGACCAAGACCAGATGGAGAGAACACATTACACCGGTTTTAAGGTCTCTGCACTGGCTGCCTGTGAGTGAGTTTTAAGATTATTCTGTTGGTTTTTAATTCAATCCATGATTGTGCACCTCAATACATGCCCTCAGGTCCTCTGGCCTTTTAACTATCCCAAAGCCTAGGACCAAGAGGCATGGAGAGACAGCCTTTAGTTACTATGCCCCCAGCCTCTGGAATAGCCTGCCAGAGAACCTGAGGGAGACCAAGAGGCATGGAGAGGCAGCCTTTAGTTACTATGCCCCCAGCCTTTAGTTAGTATGCCCCCAGCCTTTAGTTACTATGCCCCCAGCCTTTAGTTACTATGCCTCCAGCCTCTGGAATAGCCTGCCAGAGAACCTGAGGGGGACCAAGAGGCATGGAGAGACAGCCTTTAGTTATTATGCCCCCAGCCTCTAGAATAGCCTGCCAGAGAACCTGAGGGGACCAAGAGGCATGGAGAGGCAGCCTTTAGTTACTATGCCCCCAGCCTTTAGTTAGTATGCCCCCAGCCTTTAGTTAGTATGCCCCCAGCCTTTAGTTACTATGCCCCCAGCCTTTAGTTACTATGCCCCCAGCCTTTAGTTACTATGCCCCCAGCCTCTAGTTACTATGCCCCCAGCCTCTAGTTACTATGCCCCCAGCCTCTAGTTACTATGCCCCCAGCCTCTAGTTACTATGCCCCCAGCCTCTAGTTACTATGCCCCCAGCCTTTAGTTACTATGCCCCCAGCCTTTAGTTACTATGCCCCTAGCCTTTAGTTACTATGCCCCCAGCCTCTGGAATAGCCTGCCAGAGAACCTGAGGGGGACCAAGAGGCATGGAGAGGCAGCCTTTAGTTACTATGCCCCCAGCCTCTAGAATAGCCTGCCAGAGAACCTGAGGGGGACCAAGAGGCATGGAGAGACAGCCTTCAGTTACTATGCCCCCAGCCTTTAGTTACTATGCCCCCAGCCTTTAGTTACTATGCCTCCAGCCTCTGGAATAGCCTGCCAGAGAACCTGAGGGGGACCAAGAGGCATGGAGAGGCAGCCTTTAGTTATTATGCCCCCAGCCTCTAGAATAGCCTGCCAGAGAACCTGAGGGGACCAAGAGGCATGGAGAGACAGCCTTTAGTTATTATGCCTCCAGCCTCTGGAATAGCCTGCCAGAGAACCTGAGGGGACCAAGAGGCATGGAGAGGCAGCCTTTAGTTACTATGCCCCCAGCCTCTGGAATAGCCTGCCAGAGAACCTGAGGGGGACCAAGAGGCATGGAGAGGCAGCCTTTAGTTACTATGCCCCCAGCCTTTAGTTACTATGCCCCCAGCCTCTAGTTAGTATGCCCCCAGCCTTTAGTTACTATGCCCCCAGCCTTTAGTTAGTATGCCCCCAGCCTCTAGTTAGTATGCCCCCAGCCTCTAGTTAGTATGCCCCCAGCCTCTAGTTAGTATGCCCCCAGCCTTTAGTTACTATGCCCCCAGCCTTTAGTTAGTATGCCCCCAGCCTCTAGTTACTATGCCCCCAGCCTCTAGTTACTATGCCCCCAGCCTCTAGTTAGTATGCCCCCAGCCTTTAGTTACTATGCCCCCAGCCTTTAGTTACTATGCCCCCAGCCTCTAGTTACTATGCCCCCAGCCTTTAGTTAGTATGCCCCCAGCCTTTAGTTAGTATGCCCCCAGCCTTTAGTTACTATGCCTCCAGCCTCTAGAATAGCCTGCCAGAGAACCTGAGGGGGACCAAGAGGCATGGAGAGGCAGCCTTTAGTTACTATGCCCCTAGCCTTTAGTTACTATGCCCCCAGCCTTTGGAATAGCCTGCCAGAGGACCTGAGGGGGACCAAGAGGCATGGAGAGGCAGCCTCTAGTTACTATGCCCCCAGCCTTTAGTTACTATGCCTCCAGTCTTTAGTTACTCTGCCCCCCACCTCTGTAACAGCCTGCCAGAGGACCTGAGGGGGGACGAAACTGTGGACAAGAGATCTTAAAACACATATTTTTAGCTTTGCTTTTCCTCAGGGTGTTTTTTAGTAGTTCAGTCATTCTATAGTTTATCTGTTTGTTTAGTAAATATTTCAGCTTTTATTTGTTTATTTATTTATTCCTGTAAAGCACATTGTGTTGCATTCCATGTCTGAAATGTTCTGTATAAATAAAGCTTGATTTGGATCTCAGGATCTCAGGATCTCTGCATTAAAATTACCATCGATAAAATGCAATTATGTTTGTCCATAGCTTATGCCTGCCAATACCATAACCCCACTGTGGGGCACTCTGTTCACAACGTTAACATCAGTAAACCACTCGCCCACACCGTCTGCCTGGTACAGTTGAATCTGGGCTTCCTCTGTGAAGAGCACACTTCTCCAGCGTGACAGTGGCCATCCAAGGTGAGCATTTGCCCACTGAAGTTGGACGTACTACCAAATTATCTAAAAATCACGTAGGAGGCGGCTTATGGTTAAATTACATTTCTCTGGCAACAGCTCTGATGGACATTCCTGCAGTCAACATGGCAATTGCATGCTCCCTCAACTTGAGACATCTGTGGCATTGTGTTGTGTGACAAAACTGCACATTTTAGTGGCCTTTTATTGTCCCCGGCACAAGGTGCACCTGTGTAATGATCATGCTGCTTGATATGCCACACCTGTCAGGTGGATGGATTATCTTGGTAAAGGAGAAATGCTCACGAACAGGGATATAAACACATTTGTGCACAAAATTTGAGAGAAATAATCTTGTCTGTATGGAACATTTCTGGGATCTTTTATTTCAGCTCATGAAACATGAGACCAACACTTTACATGTTGCGTTTTTATTTTTGTTCAATATAATTGTTTTCTGTAAGAAAGGAAGTTGCCAAGCTGTGATACACACCCCGATTAGTGCCAATCTTAATTTCTTCAGTTTAGCGTTAATGTTGGTGTTCCCCCTCCAGGAAGAGCAACGAGGAGGCGCTGAAGGAGAGGAGGAGGGTGACCGGTCTACTGAACGTGACAGAGCCCAGCCTGCTACAGTTCTACGTCTCCAGACAGTGGCTCAACAAGTTCAAGACCTTCGCTGAGCCTGGACCCATCTCCAACGATAACTTCCTCTGTTCACACGGAGGTGTGGAGATCGCTCAATCAATCAATCAATCGGTGGCTTGTACTAGTCCGAGTCATTTCATCAATAGAAGTTGAGAGAAATGGTGCTCATAATGACGTGGTCATCGTGTTTTTAAATGTTGTGTTATCAGGTGTGCCTCCTGCCAAAGCAGCGTTCATTGATGATCTGGTCGTGATGCTGCCTCAGAACGTGTGGGACCACCTCTATAGCAGGTAGATATTCTAATGAAGAGATAATGTCCTAACCTCTATAGCAGGTAGATATTCTAATGAAGAGATAATGTCCTAACCTCTACAACAGGTAGATATTCTAATGAAGAGATAATGTCCTAACCTCTATAGCAGGTAGATATTCTAATGAAGAGATAATGTCCTAACCTCTACAACAGGTAGATATTCTAATGAAGAGATAATGTCCTAACCTCTACAACAGGTAGATATTCTAATGAAGAGATAATGTCCTAACCTCTACAACAGGTAGATATTCTAATGAAGAGATAATGTCCTAACCTCTATAGCAGGTAGATATTCTAATGAAGAGATAATGTCAGGTGTGTTAGTAAGCTGTGATTGGTCTGTTCAGGTATGGAGGCGGGCCTGCTGTCAACCACCTGTATGTGTGTCACACGTGTCAGACGGAGATTGAGAAGTTGGAGAAGAGACGCAAGACTGAGTTGGACATGTTTGTCCGGGTAAGGAGAAATATGGTGGGAATGACCTCTAACCTACAGTTGAAGTCGGAGGTTTACATACATTTAGGTTGGAGTCATTTAAAACTCGTTTTTCAACCACTCCACAAATGTCTTGTTAACAAACTATAGTTTTGCCAAGTCAGTTAGGACGTCTACTTTGTTCATGACACAAGTCATTTTAACAACAATTGTTTACAAACAGATTATTTAACTTATAATTCACTGTATCACAATTCCATTGGGTCAGAAGTTTACATACACTAAGTTGACTGTGTCTTTAAACAGCTTGGAAAATTCCAGAAAATGATGTCATGACTTTAGAAGCGTCTGATAGGCTAATTGGCATCATTTGAGGTGGATGTATTTCAAGGCCTACCTTCAAACTCAGTGCCTCTTTGCTTGACATCATGGGAAAATCGAAAGAAATCAGCCAAGACCTCCACAAGTGGTTCATCCTTGGGAGCAATTTCCAATCGCCTGAAGGTACCACGTTCATCTGTACAAACAATAGTACGCAAGTATAAACACCATGGGACCATGCAGTCGTCATACCGCTCAGGAAGGAGACGCATTCTGTGTCCTAGAGATGAACGTACTTTGGTGTGAAAAGTGCAAATCAATCCCAGAACAACAGCAAAGGACCTTGTGAAGATGTTGGAGGAAACAAGTACAAAAGTATCTATCCACAGTAAAACGAGTCCTATATCGACATAACCTGAAAGGCCGCTCAGCAAGGAAGAAGCCACCGCTCCAAAACCGCCATAAAAAAGCCAGACTACGGTTTGCAACTGCACATGGGGACAAAGATCATACTTTTTGGAGAAAAGTCCTCTGGTCTGATGAAAAAAAAATAGAACTGTTTGGCCATAATGACCATCGTTATTTTTGGAGGAAAAAGGGGGAGGCTTGCAAGCCGAAGAACACCATCCCAACCGTGAAGCACAGGGGTGGCAGCATCATGTTGTGGGGGTGCTTTGCTGCAGGAGGGACTGGTGCACTTCACAAAATAGATGGCATCATGAGGAAGGAAAAATATGTGGATATATTGAAGCAACATCTCAAGACATCAGTCAGGAAGTTAAAGCTTGGTCGCAAATTGGTCTTCCAAATGGACAACAACCCCAAGCATACTTGCAAAATGGCTTAAGGACAACAAAGTCAAGGTATTGGAGTGGCCATCACAAAGCCCTGACCTCAATCCTATAGAAAATGTGTGGGCGGAACTGAAAAAGTGTGTGCGAGCAAGGAGGCCTACAAACCTGACTCAGTTACACCAGCTCTGTCAGGAGGAATGGGCCAAAATTCACCCAACTTATTGTGGGAAGCTCGTGGAAGGCCACCCGAAACGTTTGACCCAAGTAAACAATTTAAATGCAATGCTACCAAATACTAATTGAGTGTATGTAAACTTCTGACCCACTGGGAATGTGATGAAAAAAATAAGAGTTGAAATCATTCTCTACTATCTAAAACAGGGAATTTTTACTAGGATTAAATGTCAGGAATTGTGAAACTGAGTTTAAATGTATTTGGCTAAGGTGTATGTAAGCAGTTTAAAAATCCAATAACTTTTAAATCAATGGAAAACGGTGCACAAATTCCGATAACCTTCCCGAAATTCCCAGGATTACCTGCTTATTCCCTCCCTCCAGATTCCTGGAATATTCCAACCAGGATTACCTGCTTATTCCCTCCCTCCAGATTCCTGGAATATTCCAACCAGGATTACCTGCTTATTCCCTCCCTCCAGATTCCTGGAATATTCCTACCAGGATTACCTGCTTATTCCCTCCCTCCTGATTCCTGGAATATTCCTACCAGGATTACCTGCTTATTCCCTCCCTCCTGATTCCTGGAATATTCCAATCAGGATTACCTGCTTATTCCCTCCCTCCTGATTCCTGGAATATTCCAACCAGGATTACCTGCTTATTCCCTCCCTCCAGATTCCTGGAATATTCCAACCAGGATTACCTGCTTATTCCCTCCCTCCAGATTCCTGGAATATTCCAACCAGGATTACCTGCTTATTCCCTCCCTCCAGATTCCTGGAATATTCCAATCAGGATTACCTGCTTATTCCCTCCCTCCTGATTCCTGGAATATTCCAACCAGGATTACCTGCTTATTCCCTCCCTCCAGATTCCTGGAATATTCCAACCAGGATTACCTGCTTATTCCCTCCCTCCAGATTCCTGGAATATTCCAACCAGGATTACCTGCTTATTCCCTCCCTCCAGATTCCTGGAATATACCAACCAGGATTTCTGGAAATCCTGGGAATTTCGGGAAAGTTAACAGAAGTTTTCAATCCTCGTGGGGAATCAGAAGGCAGCTTGTGTGTGAATGGGTTTTCTCTGGTGTAGTTAGTTAACAAGGTGATAAACTGACTGATGGTGACTGTGCTGTAGCCCTAGAAATAGAATGACTAGAATGGCGTCCCCATTCAAGTCAATGAGGTTGTAATTCTATTTGATTGGCAGTGGCCCTCTGCCCCAGCAGGAGACTAGGGGCTGGGTCTGAGACAGAGGGTCATCATTAATGTATGGAGACAGATGGACCTGGTGTCAGCTAGACCACCTGTACTATAGACACACTGACTACAGCTAAACCACCCGTACTATAGACACTGACTGACTACAGCTAAACCACCCGTACTATAGACACTGACTGACTACAGCTAAACCACCCGTACTATAGACACTGACTGACTACAGCTAAACCACCCGTACTATAGACACACTGGCTACAGCTAAACCACCCATACTATAGACACACTGGCTACAGCTAAACCACCCGTACTATAGGCACACTGGCTGGCTACAGCTAAACCACCCTTACTATAGGCACACTGGCTGGCTACAGCTAAACCACCCGTACTATAGGCACACTGGCTGGCTACAGCTAAACCACCCGTACTATAGGCACACTGGCTGGCTACAGCTAAACCACCCGTACTATAGACACACTGGCTGGCTACAGCTAAACCACCCGTACTATAGACACACTGACTGCACCTAAACCACCCGTACTATAGACACACTGGCTGGCTACAGCTAAACCACCCGTACTATAGACACACTGGCTGGCTACAGCATTTGACTGTGCATTTGACAGTTCTTAATTTCGCCACTAGAGGGTGATCCGACGATTTCTATGGGGTCTGTGCTCCTGAAGTTGTTGACTGTTTTTGTGCTTGCCAGTTAGCTAGCAGTTCTCGGCTGTTAGCAGCCATACTGGTGATAAAAACTGATGTTTGTCGCCATTTTTTTGTTGTCATTACTGAGTTTAATTAATGTAACACATGAAACCTCGTAAACAATTCATGGTAACTTCTTAAGCAATTAATTTAGACCTAATGTTTATTTGAAACAGGTGTGTATTTGCTGAAATGTGTGCCATTGCCCAGCTATTAAAAGGGAAAGTTGGCTATTTGAGACTCAGAATAAACATTTTACGGTAGCCATGTTATTTAACAAAAAATCTTGTCTTTGACTTTGCATTGTTGGAAAAGGACCCGTAAGTTAACATTCCACTGTTAGTCTACACCTGTTGTCCACAAAGCATGTGAAAATGAATATAACATCCTGGCATTAATAGCATACTAGATTTCTCTCAAATTCACATACTATAAAACGTAATATTTTCACATCTGAGAATGCTCAATGACGTTTTGTACTGCTATTGGTTCATTTTGGTAGTGAAATATATAATTGACAGCTGATGATTAGCTGTTATCAAAGCCTAAATGAATATGACATATGGGCATTTGTGTACTCGATTTTCAAAATGTCACATACTAGAAAACTGTCCTTTTTTTCCTGACGTTTTACTATTTAAGATGCATGTATAGGTATTGAGACACGGCCACTGACTGCACAAAGACAGGATGGGAGGGAGAGAAGGGAGGGAGGACGGGGGAGAGCGGGAGACATGTCTCAGGGAGGAATAGAAGAAAGAGCTGACAGGATGGGAGGGAGAGAAGGGGGAGAGCGGGAGACATGTCTCAGGGAGGAATAGAAGAAAGAGCTGACAGGATGGGAGGGAGAGAAGGGGGGAGACAGGGGGAGATGTCTCAGGGAGGAATAGAAGAAAGAGCTGACAGGATGGGAGGGAGGGAGGGAGACAGGGGGAGATGTCTCAGGGAGGAATAGAAGAAAGAGCTGACAGGATGGGAGGGAGGGAGGGAGACAGGGGGAGATGTCTCAGGGAGGAATAGAAGAAAGAGCTGACAGGATGGGAGGGGAGGAAGGGGGAGAGCGGGAGACATGTCTCAGGGAGGAATAGAAGAAAGAGAGCGGTAGATAAATTAATGTTGTAAACTAAGTGGAATTATGAAAACCCATTTCTTACTTTCAATCTAATTTCTTCCTCTACATCTCTCCCTCCATTCCCTCTTCTCTCCCTCCCATTCCCTCTTCTCCCCTGCCCATTCCCTCTTCTCCCCTGCCCATTCCCTCTTCTCCCCTGCCCATTCCCTCTTCTCCCCTGCCCATTCCCTCTTCTCCCCTGCCCATTCCCTCTTCTCCCCTGCCCATTCCCTCTTCTCTCTCTCCCTATCGCCCCCCCCCCCCCCCCCCCCCCCCCCCCCAACCAGCTGAACAAGGCGTTCCAGGAGGAAGAATCTCCAGTGGTCATCTACTGCATCAGCATGCAGTGGTTCAGAGAGTGGGAGGGCTTCGTCAAGGGAAAAGACAATGGTGAGTGGCTGGTTCAGAGAGTGGGAGGGCTTCGTCAAGGGAAAAGACAATGGTGAGTGGCTGGTTCAGAGAGTGGGAGGGCTTCGTCAAGGGAAAAGACAATGGTGAGT
The DNA here is from genome assembly GCF_016432855.1 of Salvelinus namaycush. Taxonomy (NCBI): domain Eukaryota; kingdom Metazoa; phylum Chordata; class Actinopteri; order Salmoniformes; family Salmonidae; genus Salvelinus; species Salvelinus namaycush. The sequence continues at coordinate 42,636,011 of NC_052317.1, forward strand.
GGCTGGTTCAGAGAGTGGGAGGGCTTCGTCAAGGGAAAAGACAATGGTGAGTGGCTGGTTCAGAGAGTGGGAGGGCTTCATCAAGGGAAAAGACAATGGTGAGTGGCTGGTTCAGAGAGTGGGAGGGCTTCATCAAGGGAAAAGACAATGGTGAGTGGCTGGTTCAGAGAGTGGGAGGGCTTCATCAAGGGAAAAGACAATGGTGAGTGGCTGGTTCAGAGAGTGGGAGGGCTTCATCAAGGGAAAAGACAATGGTGAGTGGCTGGTTCAGAGAGTGGGAGGGCTTCGTCAAGGGACAAGACAATGGTGAGTGGCTGGTTCAGAGAGTGGGAGGGCTTCGTCAAGGGACAATGGTGAGTGGCTGGTTCAGAGAGTGGGAGGGCTTCGTCAAGGGACAATGGTGAGTGGCTGGTTCAGAGAGTGGGAGGGCTTCGTCAAGGGAAAAGACAATGGTGAGTGGCTGGGCTTCGTCAAGGGACAATGGTGAGTGGCTAAAGCACTGGGAGTCCCTGCCCCCTAGCAGTAAATGTTTCACTTCACTACACTGTAGTGGTCTGTCTTCCTCTGGTTGTTGGTTCACTATACTGTAGTGGTCTGTCTTCCTCTGGTTGTTGTTGGTTCACTACACTGTAGTGGTCTGTCTTCCTCTGGTTGTTGTTGGTTCACTACACTGTAGTGGTCTGTCTTCCTCTGGTTGTTGTTGGTTCACTACACTGTAGTGGTCTGTCTTCCTCTGGTTGTTGTTGGTTCACTACACTGTAGTGGTCTGTCTTCCTCTGGTTGTTGTTGGTTCACTACACTGTAGTGGTCTGTCTTCCTCTGGTTGTTGTTGGTTCACTACACTGTAGTGGTCTGTCTTCCTCTGGTTGTTGTTGGTTCACTACACTGTAGTGGTCTGTTCCTCTGGTTGTTGGTTCACTACACTGTAGTGGTCTGTCTTCCTCTGGTTGTTGTTGGTTCACTACACTGTAGTGGTCTGTCTTCCTCTGGTTGTTGTTGGTTCACTACACTGTAGTGGTCTGTCTTCCTCTGGTTGTTGTTGGTTCACTACACTGTAGTGGTCTGTCTTCCTCTGGTTGTTGTTGGTTCACTACACTGTAGTGGTCTGTCTTCCTCTGGTTGTTGTTGGTTCACTACACTGTAGTGGTCTGTCTTCCTCTGGTTGTTGTTGGTTCACTACACTGTAGTGGTCTGTCTTCCTCTGGTTGTTGTTGGTTCACTACACTGTAGTGGTCTGTCTTCCTCTGGTTGTTGTTGGTTCTCTACACTGTAGTGGTCTGTCTTCCTCTGGTTGTTGGTTCACTACACTGTAGTGGTCTGTCTTCCTCTGGTTGTTGTTGGTTCACTACACTGTAGTGGTCTGTCTTCCTCTGGTTGTTGTTGGTTCACTACACTGTAGTGGTCTGTCTTCCTCTGGTTGTTGGTTCACTACACTGTAGTGGTCTGTCTTCCTCTGGTTGTTGTTGGTTCACTACACTGTAGTGGTCTGTCTTCCTCTGGTTGTTGGTTCACTACACTGTAGTGGTCTGTCTTCCTCTGGTTGTTGGTTCACTACACTGTAGTGGTCTGTCTTCCTCTGGTGGTTGTTGGTTCACTACACTGTAGTGGTCTGTCTTCCTCTGGTGGTTGTTGGTTCACTACACTGTAGTGGTCTGTTCCTCTGGTTGTTGTTGGTTCTCTACACTGTAGTGGTCTGTTCCTCTGGTTGTTGTTGGTTCACTACACTGTAGTGGTCTGTTCCTCTGGTTGTTGTTGGTTCACTACACTGTAGTGGTCTGTCTTCCTCTGGTTGTTGTTGGTTCACTACACTGTAGTGGTCTGTCTTCCTCTGGTTGTTGTTGGTTCACTACACTGTAGTGGTCTGTCTTCCTCTGGTTGTTGTTGGTTCACTACACTGTAGTGGTCTGTCTTCCTCTGGTTGTTGTTGGTTCACTACACTGTAGTGGTCTGTCTTCCTCTGGTTGTTGTTGGTTCACTACACTGTAGTGGTCTGTCTTCCTCTGGTTGTTGTTGGTTCACTACACTGTAGTGGTCTGTCTTCCTCTGGTTGTTGTTGGTTCACTACACTGTAGTGGTCTGTCTTCCTCTGGTTGTTGTTGGTTCACTACACTGTAGTGGTCTGTCTTCCTCTGGTTGTTGTTGGTTCACTACACTGTAGTGGTCTGTCTTCCTCTGGTTGTTGTTGGTTCACTACACTGTAGTGGTCTGTCTTCCTCTGGTTGTTGTTGGTTCACTACACTGTAGTGGTCTGTCTTCCTCTGGTTGTTGTTGGTTCACTACACTGTAGTGGTCTGTCTTCCTCTGGTTGTTGTTGGTTCACTACACTGTAGTGGTCTGTCTTCCTCTGGTTGTTGTTGGTTCACTACACTGTAGTGGTCTGTCTTCCTCTGGTTGTTGTTGGTTCACTACACTGTAGTGGTCTGTCTTCCTCTGGTTGTTGTTGGTTCACTACACTGTAGTGGTCTGTCTTCCTCTGGTTGTTGTTGGTTCACTACACTGTAGTGGTCTGTCTTCCTCTGGTTGTTGTTGGTTCACTACACTGTAGTGGTCTGTCTTCCTCTGGTTGTTGTTGGTTCACTACACTGTAGTGGTCTGTCTTCCTCTGGTTGTTGTTGGTTCACTACACTGTAGTGGTCTGTCTTCCTCTGGTTGTTGTTGGTTCACTACACTGTAGTGGTCTGTCTTCCTCTGGTTGTTGTTGGTTCACTACACTGTAGTGGTCTGTCTTCCTCTGGTTGTTGTTGGTTCACTACACTGTAGTGGTCTGTCTTCCTCTGGTTGTTGTTGGTTCACTACACTGTAGTGGTCTGTCTTCCTCTGGTTGTTGTTGGTTCACTACACTGTAGTGGTCTGTTCCTCTGGTTGTTGTTGGTTCACTACACTGTAGTGGTCTGTTCCTCTGGTTGTTGTTGGTTCACTACACTGTAGTGGTCTGTCTTCCTCTGGTTGTTGTTGGTTCACTACACTGTAGTGGTCTGTCTTCCTCTGGTTGTTGTTGGTTCACTACACTGTAGTGGTCTGTCTTCCTCTGGTTGTTGTTGGTTCACTACACTGTAGTGGTCTGTCTTCCTCTGGTTGTTGTTGGTTCACTACACTGTAGTGGTCTGTCTTCCTCTGGTTGTTGTTGGTTCACTACACTGTAGTGGTCTGTTCCTCTGGTTGTTGTTGGTTCACTACACTGTAGTGGTCTGTCTTCCTCTGGTTGTTGGTTCACTACACTGTAGTGGTCTGTCTTCCTCTGGTTGTTGGTTCACTACACTGTAGTGGTCTGTTCCTCTGGTTGTTGTTGGTTCACTACACTGTAGTGGTCTGTTCCTCTGGTTGTTGTTGGTTCACTACACTGTAGTGGTCTGTTCCTCTGGTTGTTGTTGGTTCACTACACTGTAGTGGTCTGTTCCTCTGGTTGTTGTTGGTTCACTACACTGTAGTGGTCTGTCTTCCTCTGGTTGTTGTTGGTTCACTACACTGTAGTGGTCTGTCTTCCTCTGGTTGTTGTTGGTTCACTACACTGTAGTGGTCTGTCTTCCTCTGGTTGTTGTTGGTTCACTACACTGTAGTGGTCTGTCTTCCTCTGGTTGTTGTTGGTTCACTACACTGTAGTGGTCTGTCTTCCTCTGGTTGTTGTTGGTTCTCTACACTGTAGTGGTCTGTCTTCCTCTGGTTGTTGTTGGTTCTCTACACTGTAGTGGTCTGTCTTCCTCTGGTTGTTGGTTCTCTACACTGTCTTCCTCTGGTTGTTGTTGGTTCACTACACTGTAGTGGTCTGTTCCTCTGGTTGTTGTTGGTTCACTACACTGTAGTGGTCTGTCTTCCTCTGGTTGTTGTTGGTTCACTACACTGTAGTGGTCTGTCTTCCTCTGGTTGTTGTTGGTTCACTACACTGTAGTGGTCTGTTCCTCTGGTTGTTGTTGGTTCACTACACTGTAGTGGTCTGTTCCTCTGGTTGTTGTTGGTTCACTACACTGTAGTGGTCTGTCTTCCTCTGGTTGTTGTTGGTTCACTACACTGTAGTGGTCTGTTCCTCTGGTTGTTGTTGGTTCACTACACTGTAGTGGTCTGTTCCTCTGGTTGTTGTTGGTTCACTACACTGTAGTGGTCTGTCTTCCTCTGGTTGTTGGTTCACTACACTGTAGTGGTCTGTCTTCCTCTGGTTGTTGTTGGTTCACTACACTGTAGTGGTCTGTTCCTCTGGTTGTTGGTTCACTACACTGTAGCGGTCTGTCTTCCTCTGGTTGTTGGTTCACTACACTGTAGTGGTCTGTTCCTCTGGTTGTTGGTTCACTACACTGTAGTGGTCTGTTCCTCTGGTTGTTGGTTCACTACACTGTAGTGGTCTGTCTTCCTCTGGTTGTTGGTTCACTACACTGTCTTCCTCTGGTTGTTGTTGGTTCACTACACTGTAGTGGTCTGTCTTCATCTGGTTGTTGGTTCACTACACTGTAGTGGTCTGTTCCTCTGGTTGTTGTTGGTTCACTACACTGTAGTGGTCTGTTCCTCTGGTTGTTGGTTCACTACACTGTAGTGGTCTGTCTTCATCTGGTTGTTGGTTCACTACACTGTAGTGGTCTGTTCCTCTGGTTGTTGTTGGTTCACTACACTGTAGTGGTCTGTTCCTCTGGTTGTTGTTGGTTCACTACACTGTAGTGGTCTGTTCCTCTGGTTGTTGTTGGTTCACTACACTGTAGTGGTCTGTTCCTCTGGTTGTTGTTGGTTCACTACACTGTAGTGGTCTGTTCCTCTGGTTGTTGTTGGTTCACTACACTGTAGTGGTCTGTCTTCCTCTGGTTGTTGTTGGTTCACTACACTGTAGTGGTCTGTCTTCCTCTGGTTGTTGTTGGTTCACTACACTGTAGTGGTCTGTCTTCCTCTGGTTGTTGTTGGTTCACTACACTGTAGTGGTCTGTCTTCCTCTGGTTGTTGTTGGTTCTCTACACTGTAGTGGTCTGTCTTCCTCTGGTTGTTGTTGGTTCTCTACACTGTAGTGGTCTGTCTTCCTCTGGTTGTTGGTTCTCTACACTGTCTTCCTCTGGTTGTTGTTGGTTCACTACACTGTAGTGGTCTGTTCCTCTGGTTGTTGTTGGTTCACTACACTGTAGTGGTCTGTTCCTCTGGTTGTTGTTGGTTCACTACACTGTAGTGGTCTGTTCCTCTGGTTGTTGTTGGTTCTCTACACTGTAGTGGTCTGTCTTCCTCTGGTTGTTGTTGGTTCTCTACACTGTAGTGGTCTGTCTTCCTCTGGTTGTTGTTGGTTCACTACACTGTAGTGGTCTGTCTTCCTCTGGTTGTTGTTGGTTCACTACACTGTAGTGGTCTGTCTTCCTCTGGTTGTTGTTGGTTCACTACACTGTAGTGGTCTGTCTTCCTCTGGTTGTTGTTGGTTCACTACACTGTAGTGGTCTGTCTTCCTCTGGTGGTTGTTGGTTCACTACACTGTAGTGGTCTGTCTTCCTCTGGTTGTTGTTGGTTCACTACACTGTAGTGGTCTGTTCCTCTGGTTGTTGTTGGTTCTCTACACTGTAGTGGTCTGTTCCTCTGGTTGTTGTTGGTTCTCTACACTGTAGTGGTCTGTTCCTCTGGTTGTTGTTGGTTCACTACACTGTAGTGGTCTGTCTTCCTCTGGTTGTTGTTGGTTCACTACACTGTAGTGGTCTGTCTTCCTCTGGTTGTTGTTGGTTCACTACACTGTAGTGGTCTGTCTTCCTCTGGTTGTTGTTGGTTCACTACACTGTAGTGGTCTGTCTTCCTCTGGTTGTTGTTGGTTCACTACACTGTAGTGGTCTGTCTTCCTCTGGTTGTTGTTGGTTCACTACACTGTAGTGGTCTGTCTTCCTCTGGTTGTTGTTGGTTCACTACACTGTAGTGGTCTGTCTTCCTCTGGTTGTTGTTGGTTCACTACACTGTAGTGGTCTGTCTTCCTCTGGTTGTTGTTGGTTCACTACACTGTAGTGGTCTGTCTTCCTCTGGTTGTTGTTGGTTCACTACACTGTAGTGGTCTGTCTTCCTCTGGTTGTTGTTGGTTCACTACACTGTAGTGGTCTGTCTTCCTCTGGTTGTTGTTGGTTCACTACACTGTAGTGGTCTGTCTTCCTCTGGTTGTTGTTGGTTCACTACACTGTAGTGGTCTGTCTTCCTCTGGTTGTTGTTGGTTCACTACACTGTAGTGGTCTGTCTTCCTCTGGTTGTTGTTGGTTCACTACACTGTAGTGGTCTGTCTTCCTCTGGTTGTTGTTGGTTCACTACACTGTAGTGGTCTGTCTTCCTCTGGTTGTTGTTGGTTCACTACACTGTAGTGGTCTGTCTTCCTCTGGTTGTTGTTGGTTCACTACACTGTAGTGGTCTGTCTTCCTCTGGTTGTTGTTGGTTCACTACACTGTAGTGGTCTGTCTTCCTCTGGTTGTTGTTGGTTCACTACACTGTAGTGGTCTGTCTTCCTCTGGTTGTTGTTGGTTCACTACACTGTAGTGGTCTGTCTTCCTCTGGTTGTTGTTGGTTCACTACACTGTAGTGGTCTGTCTTCCTCTGGTTGTTGTTGGTTCACTACACTGTAGTGGTCTGTCTTCCTCTGGTTGTTGTTGGTTCACTACACTGTAGTGGTCTGTCTTCCTCTGGTTGTTGTTGGTTCACTACACTGTAGTGGTCTGTCTTCCTCTGGTTGTTGTTGGTTCACTACACTGTAGTGGTCTGTCTTCCTCTGGTTGTTGTTGGTTCACTACACTGTAGTGGTCTGTCTTCCTCTGGTTGTTGTTGGTTCACTACACTGTAGTGGTCTGTCTTCCTCTGGTTGTTGTTGGTTCACTACACTGTAGTGGTCTGTCTTCCTCTGGTTGTTGTTGGTTCACTACACTGTAGTGGTCTGTCTTCCTCTGGTTGTTGTTGGTTCACTACACTGTAGTGGTCTGTCTTCCTCTGGTTGTTGTTGGTTCACTACACTGTAGTGGTCTGTCTTCCTCTGGTTGTTGTTGGTTCACTACACTGTAGTGGTCTGTCTTCCTCTGGTTGTTGTTGGTTCACTACACTGTAGTGGTCTGTCTTCCTCTGGTTGTTGTTGGTTCACTACACTGTAGTGGTCTGTCTTCCTCTGGTTGTTGTTGGTTCACTACACTGTAGTGGTCTGTCTTCCTCTGGTTGTTGTTGGTTCACTACACTGTAGTGGTCTGTCTTCCTCTGGTTGTTGTTGGTTCACTACACTGTAGTGGTCTGTCTTCCTCTGGTTGTTGTTGGTTCACTACACTGTAGTGGTCTGTCTTCCTCTGGTTGTTGTTGGTTCACTACACTGTAGTGGTCTGTCTTCCTCTGGTTGTTGTTGGTTCACTACACTGTAGTGGTCTGTCTTCCTCTGGTTGTTGTTGGTTCACTACACTGTAGTGGTCTGTCTTCCTCTGGTTGTTGTTGGTTCACTACACTGTAGTGGTCTGTCTTCCTCTGGTTGTTGTTGGTTCACTACACTGTAGTGGTCTGTCTTCCTCTGGTTGTTGTTGGTTCACTACACTGTAGTGGTCTGTCTTCCTCTGGTTGTTGTTGGTTCACTACACTGTAGTGGTCTGTCTTCCTCTGGTTGTTGTTGGTTCACTACACTGTAGTGGTCTGTCTTCCTCTGGTTGTTGTTGGTTCACTACACTGTAGTGGTCTGTTCCTCTGGTTGTTGTTGGTTCACTACACTGTAGTGGTCTGTCTTCCTCTGGTTGTTGTTGGTTCACTACACTGTAGTGGTCTGTCTTCCTCTGGTTGTTGTTGGTTCACTACACTGTAGTGGTCTGTCTTCCTCTGGTTGTTGTTGGTTCACTACACTGTAGTGGTCTGTCTTCCTCTGGTTGTTGTTGGTTCACTACACTGTAGTGGTCTGTCTTCCTCTGGTTGTTGTTGGTTCACTACACTGTAGTGGTCTGTCTTCCTCTGGTTGTTGTTGGTTCACTACACTGTAGTGGTCTGTCTTCCTCTGGTTGTTGTTGGTTCACTACACTGTAGTGGTCTGTCTTCCTCTGGTTGTTGTTGGTTCACTACACTGTAGTGGTCTGTCTTCCTCTGGTTGTTGTTGGTTCACTACACTGTAGTGGTCTGTCTTCCTCTGGTTGTTGTTGGTTCACTACACTGTAGTGGTCTGTCTTCCTCTGGTTGTTGTTGGTTCACTACACTGTAGTGGTCTGTCTTCCTCTGGTTGTTGTTGGTTCACTACACTGTAGTGGTCTGTCTTCCTCTGGTTGTTGTTGGTTCACTACACTGTAGTGGTCTGTCTTCCTCTGGTTGTTGTTGGTTCACTACACTGTAGTGGTCTGTCTTCCTCTGGTTGTTGTTGGTTCACTACACTGTAGTGGTCTGTCTTCCTCTGGTTGTTGTTGGTTCACTACACTGTAGTGGTCTGTCTTCCTCTGGTTGTTGTTGGTTCACTACACTGTAGTGGTCTGTCTTCCTCTGGTTGTTGTTGGTTCACTACACTGTAGTGGTCTGTCTTCCTCTGGTTGTTGTTGGTTCACTACACTGTAGTGGTCTGTCTTCCTCTGGTTGTTGTTGGTTCACTACACTGTAGTGGTCTGTCTTCCTCTGGTTGTTGTTGGTTCACTACACTGTAGTGGTCTGTCTTCCTCTGGTTGTTGTTGGTTCACTACACTGTAGTGGTCTGTCTTCCTCTGGTTGTTGTTGGTTCACTACACTGTAGTGGTCTGTCTTCCTCTGGTTGTTGTTGGTTCACTACACTGTAGTGGTCTGTCTTCCTCTGGTTGTTGTTGGTTCACTACACTGTAGTGGTCTGTCTTCCTCTGGTTGTTGTTGGTTCACTACACTGTAGTGGTCTGTCTTCCTCTGGTTGTTGTTGGTTCACTACACTGTAGTGGTCTGTCTTCCTCTGGTTGTTGTTGGTTCACTACACTGTAGTGGTCTGTCTTCCTCTGGTTGTTGTTGGTTCACTACACTGTAGTGGTCTGTCTTCCTCTGGTTGTTGTTGGTTCACTACACTGTAGTGGTCTGTCTTCCTCTGGTTGTTGTTGGTTCACTACACTGTAGTGGTCTGTCTTCCTCTGGTTGTTGTTGGTTCACTACACTGTAGTGGTCTGTCTTCCTCTGGTTGTTGTTGGTTCACTACACTGTAGTGGTCTGTCTTCCTCTGGTTGTTGTTGGTTCACTACACTGTAGTGGTCTGTCTTCCTCTGGTTGTTGTTGGTTCACTACACTGTAGTGGTCTGTCTTCCTCTGGTTGTTGTTGGTTCACTACACTGTAGTGGTCTGTCTTCCTCTGGTTGTTGTTGGTTCACTACACTGTAGTGGTCTGTCTTCCTCTGGTTGTTGTTGGTTCACTACACTGTAGTGGTCTGTCTTCCTCTGGTTGTTGTTGGTTCACTACACTGTAGTGGTCTGTCTTCCTCTGGTTGTTGTTGGTTCACTACACTGTAGTGGTCTGTCTTCCTCTGGTTGTTGTTGGTTCACTACACTGTAGTGGTCTGTCTTCCTCTGGTTGTTGTTGGTTCACTACACTGTAGTGGTCTGTCTTCCTCTGGTTGTTGTTGGTTCACTACACTGTAGTGGTCTGTCTTCCTCTGGTTGTTGTTGGTTCACTACACTGTAGTGGTCTGTCTTCCTCTGGTTGTTGTTGGTTCACTACACTGTAGTGGTCTGTCTTCCTCTGGTTGTTGTTGGTTCACTACACTGTAGTGGTCTGTCTTCCTCTGGTTGTTGTTGGTTCACTACACTGTAGTGGTCTGTCTTCCTCTGGTTGTTGTTGGTTCACTACACTGTAGTGGTCTGTTCCTCTGGTTGTTGTTGGTTCACTACACTGTCTTCCTCTGGTTGTTGTTGGTTCACTACACTGTAGTGGTCTGTCTTCCTCTGGTTGTTGTTGGTTCACTACACTGTAGTGGTCTGTTCCTCTGGTTGTTGTTGGTTCACTACACTGTCTTCCTCTGGTTGTTGTTGGTTCACTACACTGTAGTGGTCTGTCTTCCTCTGGTTGTTGTTGGTTCACTACACTGTAGTGGTCTGTCTTCCTCTGGTTGTTGTTGGTTCACTACACTGTAGTGGTCTGTCTTCCTCTGGTTGTTGTTGGTTCACTACACTGTAGTGGTCTGTCTTCCTCTGGTTGTTGTTGGTTCACTACACTGTAGTGGTCTGTTCCTCTGGTTGTTGTTGGTTCACTACACTATAGTGGTCTGTTCCTCTGGTTGTTGTTGGTTCACTACACTGTAGTGGTCTGTCTTCCTCTGGTTGTTGTTGGTTCACTACACTGTAGTGGTCTGTCTTCCTCTGGTTGTTGTTGGTTCACTACACTGTAGTGGTCTGTCTTCCTCTGGTTGTTGTTGGTTCACTACACTGTAGTGGTCTGTCTTCCTCTGGTTGTTGTTGGTTCACTACACTGTAGTGGTCTGTCTTCCTCTGGTTGTTGTTGGTTCACTACACTGTAGTGGTCTGTTCCTCTGGTTGTTGTTGGTTCACTACACTATAGTGGTCTGTTCCTCTGGTTGTTGTTGGTTCACTACACTGTAGTGGTCTGTCTTCCTCTGGTTGTTGTTGGTTCACTACACTGTAGTGGTCTGTCTTCCTCTGGTTGTTGTTGGTTCACTACACTGTAGTGGTCTGTTCCTCTGGTTGTTGGTTCACTACACTGTAGTGGTCTGTCTTCCTCTGGTTGTTGGTTCACTACACTGTAGTGGTCTGTCTTCCTCTGGTTGTTGGTTCACTACACTGTAGTGGTCTCTGTTCCTCTGGTTGTTGGTTCACTACACTGTAGTGGTCTGTCTTCCTCTGGTTGTTGTTGGTTCACTACACTGTAGCGGTCTGTCTTCCTCTGGTTGTTGTTGGTTCACTACACTGTAGCGGTCTGTCTTCCTCTGGTTGTTGTTGGTTCACTACACTGTAGCGGTCTGTCTTCCTCTGGTTGTTGTTGGTTCACTACACTGTAGCGGTCTGTCTTCCTCTGGTTGTTGTTGGTTCACTACACTGTAGCGGTCTGTCTTCCTCTGGTTGTTGTTGGTTCACTACACTGTAGCGGTCTGTCTTCCTCTGGTTGTTGTTGGTTCACTACACTGTAGCGGTCTGTCTTCCTCTGGTTGTTGTTGGTTCACTACACTGTAGCGGTCTGTCTTCCTCTGGTTGTTGTTGGTTCACTACACTGTAGCGGTCTGTCTTCCTCTGGTTGTTGTTGGTTCACTACACTGTAGCGGTCTGTCTTCCTCTGGTTGTTGTTGGTTCACTACACTGTAGCGGTCTGTCTTCCTCTGGTTGTTGTTGGTTCACTACACTGTAGCGGTCTGTCTTCCTCTGGTTGTTGTTGGTTCACTACACTGTAGCGGTCTGTCTTCCTCTGGTTGTTGTTGGTTCACTACACTGTAGCGGTCTGTCTTCCTCTGGTTGTTGTTGGTTCACTACACTGTAGCGGTCTGTCTTCCTCTGGTTGTTGTTGGTTCACTACACTGTAGTGGTCTGTCTTCCTCTGGTTGTTGTTGGTTCACTACACTGTAGTGGTCTGTCTTCCTCTGGTTGTTGGTTCACTACACTGTCTTCCTCTGGTTGTTGTTGGTTCACTACACTGTAGTGGTCTGTTCCTCTGGTTGTTGGTTCACTACACTATAGTGGTCTGTCTTCCTCTGGTTGTTGGTTCACTACACTATAGTGGTCTGTCTTCCTCTGGTTGTTGGTTCACTACACTGTAGTGGTCTGTTCCTCTGGTTGTTGGTTCACTACACTGTAGTGGTCTGTCTTCCTCTGGTTGTTGGTTCACTACACTGTAGTGGTCTGTCTTCCTCTGGTTGTTGTTGGTTCACTACACTGTCTTCCTCTGGTTGTTGTTGGTTCACTACACTGTAGTGGTCTGTCTTCCTCTGGTTGTTGTTGGTTCACTACACTGTAGTGGTCTGTCTTCCTCTGGTTGTTGGTTCACTACACTGTAGTGGTCTGTCTTCCTCTGGTTGTTGTTGGTTCACTACACTGTAGTGGTCTGTCTTCCTCTGGTTGTTGTTGGTTCACTACACTGTAGTGGTCTGTCTTCCTCTGGTTGTTGGTTCACTACACTGTAGTGGTCTGTCTTCCTCTGGTTGTTGGTTCACTACACTGTAGTGGTCTGTCTTCCTCTGGTTGTTGGTTCACTACACTGTAGTGGTCTGTCTTCCTCTGGTTGTTGTTGGTTCACTACACTGTCTTCCTCTGGTTGTTGTTGGTTCACTACACTGTAGTGGTCTGTCTTCCTCTGGTTGTTGTTGGTTCACTACACTGTAGTGGTCTGTCTTCCTCTGGTTGTTGGTTCACTACACTGTAGTGGTCTGTCTTCCTCTGGTTGTTGTTGGTTCACTACACTGTAGTGGTCTGTCTTCCTCTGGTTGTTGTTGGTTCACTACACTGTAGTGGTCTGTCTTCCTCTGGTTGTTGTTGGTTCACTACACTGTAGTGGTCTGTCTTCCTCTGGTTGTTGTTGGTTCACTACACTGTAGCGGTCTGTCTTCCTCTGGTTGTTGTTGGTTCACTACACTGTAGCGGTCTGTCTTCCTCTGGTTGTTGTTGGTTCACTACACTGTAGCGGTCTGTCTTCCTCTGGTTGTTGTTGGTTCACTACACTGTAGTGGTCTGTCTTCCTCTGGTTGTTGTTGGTTCACTACACTGTAGTGGTCTGTCTTCCTCTGGTTGTTGTTGGTTCACTACACTGTAGTGGTCTGTCTTCCTCTGGTTGTTGGTTCACTACACTGTAGCGGTCTGTCTTCCTCTGGTTGTTGTTGGTTCACTACACTGTAGCGGTCTGTCTTCCTCTGGTTGTTGTTGGTTCACTACACTGTAGTGGTCTGTCTTCCTCTGGTTGTTGTTGGTTCACTACACTGTAGCGGTCTGTCTTCCTCTGGTTGTTGTTGGTTCACTACACTGTAGCGGTCTGTCTTCCTCTGGTTGTTGTTGGTTCACTACACTGTAGCGGTCTGTCTTCCTCTGGTTGTTGTTGGTTCACTACACTGTAGCGGTCTGTCTTCCTCTGGTTGTTGTTGGTTCACTACACTGTAGCGGTCTGTCTTCCTCTGGTTGTTGTTGGTTCACTACACTGTAGTGGTCTGTCTTCCTCTGGTTGTTGTTGGTTCACTACACTGTAGTGGTCTGTTCCTCTGGTTGTTGTTGGTTCACTACACTGTAGTGGTCTGTCTTCCTCTGGTTGTTGTTGGTTCACTACACTGTAGTGGTCTGTCTTCCTCTGGTTGTTGTTGGTTCACTACACTGTAGTGGTCTGTCTTCCTCTGGTTGTTGTTGGTTCACTACACTGTAGTGGTCTGTCTTCCTCTGGTTGTTGGTTCACTACACTGTAGTGGTCTGTCTTCCTCTGGTTGTTGTTGGTTCACTACACTGTAGTGGTCTGTCTTCCTCTGGTTGTTGTTGGTTCACTACACTGTAGTGGTCTGTCTTCCTCTGGTTGTTGTTGGTTCACTACACTGTAGTGGTCTGTCTTCCTCTGGTTGTTGGTTCACTACACTGTAGTGGTCTGTTCCTCTGGTTGTTGGTTACCTACACTGTAGCGTTCTGTCTTCCTCTGGTTGTTGTTGGTTCACTACACTGTAGTGGTCTGTTCCTCTGGTTGTTGTTGGTTCACTACACTGTAGTGGTCTGTCTTCCTCTGGTTGTTGTTGGTTCACTACACTGTAGTGGTCTGTCTTCCTCTGGTTGTTGTTGGTTCACTACACTGTCTTCCTCTGGTTGTTGTTGGTTCACTACACTGTAGTGGTCTGTCTTCCTCTGGTTGTTGTTGGTTCACTACACTGTAGTGGTCTGTCTTCCTCTGGTTGTTGTTGGTTCACTACACTGTAGTGGTCTGTCTTCCTCTGGTTGTTGTTGGTTCACTACACTGTAGTGGTCTGTCTTCCTCTGGTTGTTGTTGGTTCACTACACTGTAGTGGTCTGTCTTCCTCTGGTTGTTGTTGGTTCACTACACTGTAGCGGTCTGTCTTCCTCTGGTTGTTGTTGGTTCACTACACTGTAGCGGTCTGTCTTCCTCTGGTTGTTGTTGGTTCACTACACTGTAGCGGTCTGTCTTCCTCTGGTTGTTGTTGGTTCACTACACTGTAGCGGTCTGTCTTCCTCTGGTTGTTGTTGGTTCACTACACTGTAGCGGTCTGTCTTCCTCTGGTTGTTGTTGGTTCACTACACTGTAGCGGTCTGTCTTCCTCTGGTTGTTGTTGGTTCACTACACTGTAGCGGTCTGTCTTCCTCTGGTTGTTGTTGGTTCACTACACTGTAGCGGTCTGTCTTCCTCTGGTTGTTGTTGGTTCACTACACTGTAGCGGTCTGTCTTCCTCTGGTTGTTGTTGGTTCACTACACTGTAGCGGTCTGTCTTCCTCTGGTTGTTGTTGGTTCACTACACTGTAGCGGTCTGTCTTCCTCTGGTTGTTGTTGGTTCACTACACTGTAGTGGTCTGTCTTCCTCTGGTTGTTGTTGGTTCACTACACTGTAGTGGTCTGTCTTCCTCTGGTTGTTGTTGGTTCACTACACTGTAGTGGTCTGTCTTCCTCTGGTTGTTGTTGGTTCACTACACTGTAGTGGTCTGTCTTCCTCTGGTTGTTGTTGGTTCACTACACTGTAGTGGTCTGTCTTCCTCTGGTTGTTGTTGGTTCACTACACTGTAGTGGTCTGTCTTCCTCTGGTTGTTGTTGGTTCACTACACTGTCTTCCTCTGGTTGTTGTTGGTTCACTACACTGTCTTCCTCTGGTTGTTGTTGGTTCACTACACTGTCTTCCTCTGGTTGTTGTTGGTTCACTACACTGTAGTGGTCTGTCTTCCTCTGGTTGTTGTTGGTTCACTACACTGTAGTGGTCTGTCTTCCTCTGGTTGTTGTTGGTTCACTACACTGTAGTGGTCTGTCTTCCTCTGGTTGTTGTTGGTTCACTACACTGTAGCGGTCTGTCTTCCTCTGGTTGTTGTTGGTTCACTACACTGTAGCGGTCTGTCTTCCTCTGGTTGTTGTTGGTTCACTACACTGTAGCGGTCTGTCTTCCTCTGGTTGTTGTTGGTTCACTACACTGTAGCGGTCTGTCTTCCTCTGGTTGTTGTTGGTTCACTACACTGTAGCGGTCTGTCTTCCTCTGGTTGTTGTTGGTTCACTACACTGTAGCGGTCTGTCTTCCTCTGGTTGTTGTTGGTTCACTACACTGTAGCGGTCTGTCTTCCTCTGGTTGTTGTTGGTTCACTACACTGTAGCGGTCTGTCTTCCTCTGGTTGTTGTTGGTTCACTACACTGTAGCGGTCTGTCTTCCTCTGGTTGTTGTTGGTTCACTACACTGTAGTGGTCTGTCTTCCTCTGGTTGTTGTTGGTTCACTACACTGTAGTGGTCTGTCTTCCTCTGGTTGTTGTTGGTTCACTACACTGTAGTGGTCTGTCTTCCTCTGGTTGTTGTTGGTTCACTACACTGTAGCGGTCTGTCTTCCTCTGGTTGTTGGTTCACTACACTGTAGTGGTCTGTCTTCCTCTGGTTGTTGTTGGTTCACTACACTGTAGTGGTCTGTCTTCCTCTGGTTGTTGTTGGTTCACTACACTGTAGTGGTCTGTCTTCCTCTGGTTGTTGTTGGTTCACTACACTGTAGTGGTCAGTGAATGGTAGTAAAATCATGTAGAATGACAAATGCCTTTTCAAATTTTTCGACTAATGTTTAGCTCAAATTGCAAATAGTAATCATCTTTATATTAAATGAAATACACAAATGTAATATTTAAGGAATGTACTATGGTTAATACTTGCTTTGCCCTCCTCTCTGGAAGATCCACCAGGACCAATCGATAACTCCAAGATAGCGATCAACAAGAATGGTCATCTGACACTCAAACAAGGTAAAGAGCCGGACAATTAACTCTCTGAATTAGAAATGAGATTGAGCCCAACCTACCCTGCTGTGATGCCCTGCCAGGACTAGATTATTATTATGCTCTCAGGGTGAGTCTTAACCGCTTTTGGACTCTGGGGAGATTATTAGGACTGTTATGATTATTATAATGACTTTAGGTTAACCGTGTCTGTCTCTACAGGAACTGACTCTGGGCAGGTTATTATTATGAGGCAGGTTGAGTTTGTAATATGTATAAACCGTGTTTCCTCTCTAGGGGCTGACTCTGGGCAGGTTATTATTATGAGGCAGGTTGAGTTTGTATAAACCATGTTTCTGTGTTTCCTCTCTAGGGGCTGACTCTGGGCAGGTTATTATTATGAGGCAGGTTGAGTTTGTAATATGTATAAATCATGTTTCTGTGTTTCCTCTCTAGGGGCTGACTCTGGGCAGGTTATTATTATGAGGCAGGTTGAGTTTGTAATATGTATAAACCGTGTTTCCTCTCTAGGGGCTGACTCTGGGCAGGTTATTATTATGAGGCAGGTTGAGTTTGTATAAACCATGTTTCTGTGTTTCCTCTCTAGGGGCTGACTCTGGGCAGGTTATTATTATGAGGCAGGTTGAGTTTGTATAAACCATGTTTCTGTGTTTCCTCTCTAGGGGCTGACTCTGAGCAGGTTATTATTATGAGGCAGGTTGAGTTTGTAATATGTATAAACCATGTTTCTGTGTTTCCTCTCTAGGGGCTGACTCTGGGCAGGTTATTATTATGAGGCAGGTTGAGTTTGTATAAACCATGTTTCTGTGTTTCCTCTCTAGGGGCTGACTCTGGGCAGGTTATTATTATGAGGCAGGTTGAGTTTGTAATATGTATAAACCATGTTTCTGTGTTTCCTCTCTAGGGGCTGACTCTGAGCAGGTTATTATTATGAGGCAGGTTGAGTTTGTATAAACCATGTTTCTGTGTTTCCTCTCTAGGGGCTGACTCTGGGCAGGTTATTATTATGAGGCAGGTTGAGTTTGTATAAACCATGTTTCTGTGTTTCCTCTCTAGGGGCTGACTCTGGGCAGGTTATTATTATGAGGCAGGTTGAGTTTGTATAAACCATGTTTCTGTGTTTCCTCTCTAGGGGCTGACTCTGGGCAGATCTCGGAGGAGACCTGGAACTTTCTCCACTCCATGCACGGAGGGAGTCCCGTCGTCACGGTCCGGCCCAACGTCTCTCACCCCGAACCAGAGGCGTCCTCGCAGTCCGAGGAGAAGATGGAGGTGGAGACGCGCTCCGTTTAACACTACCTAGTTAACTACATCAACAGAACACCCCCAAACGCCAGCCCTGAGGACAACAACAACTAAAGCCTTTTATTTTGCACTTGGCTTTTTTTTCTTCTTCTCAAAAGCATTCGATCAAAGGACTTCCTTAACCTCCGCAACATGACGGCTCTTCTTGACTACTGGGCAGAAGGAATAAACATGTCTGAAAATGATATGATGACAGTCATGTTTGTACATAGATGTATAAATATCTAATTTCTATTAGCGCTGTAACATAATGCGTGGAAACGGTGTCCGGTCGTTTCCAGAACTAAAGCATTTATCCATTTTGTGTGCAGCTAAAATGATTTTTTTCCCTGAATGCTTATTTTCTTTATTTTTTTTCTTCTCTCTCTCTCTTGACCAAAATTGAGCCGATGTCTTGTGGGAAAAGCTAGAAAAATCACACCGCATCTTTACTGTAGATATTAAAACGTTATCTTACCTGTCCTTAGGAAAGAAAATACTGTCCTAGAAGTGAATGCTTAGAAAAGTGCTAGCTCTTACATGTTCCTTAAAGTGAAGAAGGATCTTAAAAAGATAAAGATGATCAAGAAGGGATATACTAAATAACTATACGATATAGTCTCAAGAAAGACTGGTATCTTTTGCTCTGTAGATGGGTTAAGATGACGTGTATTTAAATGTACCAGTGCGTTATGGATAGAAGAACTAACCTGAGTCCGAAGTCTCAGCACTTCCTTGTTATTTACCCCCCCCCATTGGCCAGACCAGGGGGCTGATTTACTATGGCACTCTATTCCCTATATAGTGCACTACTTTGGGCCAGCGCCCCATGGAACCCTATTCCCTATATAGTGCACTACTTTGGGCCAGTGCCCCATGGAACCCTATTCCCTATATAGTGCACTACTTTGGGCCAGCGCCCCATGGAACCCTATTCCCTATATATAGTGCACTACTTTGGGCCAGCGCCCCATGGGAAATAGTGTGGAGGCATTTGATGTTAATAGCCTTTTTGCATAACATATGTGGCAGGCAGGCTCTCAGTTCACAATGCATGCTTTAGAGGGGACCCCAGTCACTCAAACAAGCCAGGGTTGGGGTCAATCCCATTTCCATTTAGGAAGTCAACTGAAATTCCAATTCTAATTTTCCTCAATGCTTCTCTGTGAGAAAAAATGTGGAATTGAAATGGAATTGGCCCCAAACCTGACGTCCTAATGATTGAAAAACTTGCTGGCCACATATCACATTAAATTGCATGTAAAATTGCTCACTCATTGCATAATATGTACTCAATGAATCACAAACTTCTGTGGCTATCTGAAATGTATATGTACAGAATTACATAACAATCAATTCGTCAGTGGAAGGCATTAGTTTGTGTATAAGGGTATGGTGTTGCTTATGGTATGTGGTCCCTGAAGGCCGAAGAAGCAATCTAGATAATGCTGTAGGTATGTGAACTATAGAGCATAATGCATATCATGAACACGTCTGTTCTGATTGGCTGATATGATTCTAATAAACCCTGATGTTGAATAGTGTAAGCGTTCTGTCCCAAACATGATTTCTCTACACTTGTTTGTTTACCTATCAAATTTGATTTGTCACACGTGCCGAATACAACAGTTACTTACAAGCCCTTAACCAACATAAGTGTTAAGTAAAAAAAAATATAAGAGCAGCAGTAAAATAACAATGTGGAGGCTATATACAGGGTATTACGGTACAGAGTCAATGTGGAGACTATATACAGGGTATTACGGTACAGAGTTAATGTGGAGACTATATACAGGGTATTACGGTACAGAGTCAATGTGGAGACTATATACAGGGTGTTACGGTACAGAGTCAATGTGGAGGCTATATACAGGGTGTTACGGTACAGAGTCAATGTGGAGGCTATATACAGGGTGTTACGGTACAGAGTCAATGTGGAGGCTATATACAGGGTGTTACGGTACAGAGTTAATGTGGAGACTATATACAGGGTGTTACGGTACAGAGTCAATGTGGAGGCTATATACAGGGTGTTACGGTACAGAGTTAATGTGGAGACTATATACAGGGTGTTACGGTACAGAGTCAATATACAGGGTGTTACTGTACAGAGTCAATGTGGAGGCTATATACAGGGTGTTACTGTACAGAGTCAATGTGGAGGCTATATACAGGGTGTTATGGTACAGAGTCAATGTGGAGGCTATATACAGGGTGTTACGGTACAGAGTCAATATACAGGGTGTTACTGTACAGAGTCAATGTGGAGGCTATATACAGGGTGTTACGGTACAGAGTCAATATACAGGGTGTTACGGTACAGAGTCAATGTGGAGGCTATATACAGGGTGTTACGGTACAGAGTCAATATACAGGGTGTTACGGTACAGAGTCAATGTGGAGGCTATATACAGGGTGTTACTGTACAGAGTGTGTGTGTGGTAATTGAGGTAATATGTACATGTAGTTAGAGTTAGTGACTGCATAGATAAATCGTGAGTAGCAGCAGTGTAAAAGAGGGGGGGACAATGCAAATAGTCTGGGTAGTCATTTGATTAGATGTTCAGGAGTCTTATGGCTGGGGGGTAGGAGCTGTTGGGAAGCCTCTTGGACCTAGACTTGGCGCTCCGGTACCACTTGCCGTGCGGTAGCAGAGAGAACAGTCTATGACTAGGGTGGCTGGAGTCTCACAATTTTTAGGGCCTTCCTCTGACGCCGCCTGGTATACAGGTCCTGGATGGCAGTAAGCTTGGTCCCAGTGATGTACTGGGCCGTACTCACTACCCTCTGTAGTACCTTGCAGTCGGAGGCCAAGCAGTTGCCATACCAGGCGGTGAAGCACCAGTCAGGATGCTCTTTTCAGTCTCTGGGGGGGGGGGGGGGTGTTATGATCAAAGTACAACATTTTGAATGGAAATGTACATTTCATTCAATTGTGGACCAAAACTTGGTTGTCTATCACGTTTAGCAACTAATAGGAGCATCTCATCAAATAAGATTCTGTACTACTCATTTCATTTTAAGGGACCCTTTATTTCTAGGTTATGAATAATTAAGAAATTATAAACGTTTGTTTTAATGATTATCAAATGTGCATGTGGCAACAACATTATACTACGATAGATCCAATGTTTGGTTCAGATGTGAGACATGGCATTGGGGCACCGGGCCACACATTTTTTGGCACTAGCCGTTGTTTGGCCCATAGACCTACCTACCGTTCTCCCTGCAACAGCAAAAATTTAGTGTTGAATTTTGATGAGCGCCACCAGTCGTGGAACTCTGCAGCACACACACACACACGGTGTGCAGCAAACGATTTGCGGAAGTGAGGTGAGTAATTCTCTAACTAGCTTCATAAACCATTTTTCAATAAACGATTAATCGGTCGCAATCAGAAGTGAAACAAACTTATGTACTCTACATTTTTATTACGTCAACTAATAGAGGCCGTTATGCATGCGATTGTTGTTGCACCGAACAATCGGCTACTAGCCGCTGTTAGCAAGCAGCCTCAATGCGTGTATCCCTGCTAGCCAACCACCAATGTGTTAGCTAGCTGTGTATCAACCAACTTGGTTTAGTGTTAGCTAGCTTGTCAAATACCTTTTAATTTCCATATAAACTATTACTCACTAGCTTACCATTATTTTACGACTAGTACGACCAATATATAGCTAGTAAATCGGCTAGCTATCCGGTGCGCCAATGCAATGTAGCTAACCGCTAGTTAGTTTTATTTCATGTAATAAAACAAAGCTAGCTAGCAAACTGATTAGCTAGGATTTGAGTTATTCGGCCACTTGCAAACTATTCAAGTTTATCATAAGACATTTGTTGAGAAAAGCTAACAGTTTATGGTGCATAATGAATTAGGGTGCGACCAACCTTGCACATTATGTCTGCTTTACATAGCCTTTTTATGGGTTTGTTAGCATGTGGGCTAACGATAGCGGCTACACGTTCCAGCTCATGTTAGCCAGCTAACGCTAACTTGCTAGTTTGAAATGGTAGACTATAGCACACTAACTACCATGGAGTAGTTAGTTAGCCACTGTTTTTGTAAACTAACTCTGCTAACGTATTGGAGCTAGTTAACTAGGTCATTGGACATTCACGCATCAGTGTTGTGAAACTTTGGGTTCTGCAGGCTGGGGCTCAACCGTGCTCTCTGGCTGTCGGCTTCAGTGCCATTCCAATCCGCGGATTTGGTTTAGTCAGTAAGGCCCATTGACTGGAGTTATTTGGTAAAGTAAACTACATGAGATTAGGGTGAGAACAAAACTAAGTAAATACTCCACTGTTTACATTGTGAAGTTTGATCAAAACACCTACCTGCTAACAACTCCACCGTGTACTATCAATCAAGAAGACGGTAGTTATCTGCTTTTGTTTCACATGCGGTTTTGTTGTGACTATTTGTTTACACGATTTTAAAACATACAAAAGTCTATATTGAGGAATACGAACATGACTGTGAATTGTTGCGGGTGCCAGAATTCAAAAAGCAAGTGTCTGCTCAGCTAGTGTAAACACGTGTCAATTTAAAGTTCATATCATGCAACACGCGCCCTAGGCAGGAAGTAACTTACGCTTGACATTTTAAACTGAAGTTTACACCTCTTTGGTCCCTGTTCAAAAGTAGTGCACTATATTGTGACTAGGGTGCACTATATTGTGCCTAGGGTGCCATAGGAGAGGTAGGCAAGGTGCAACCTCCCGAGTCCAACATCTAAACTTCAGTAGTAGGAGACGCGTGTTTATTTCACACACTTTGTAACCAGAAAATCAACGGTTTACTCACTATGGCATGTTCAAAGTTAGTTCCTCCAGTCATATTTATAGTTGAACTAGTTTATTACATTCACAATTCCTCATAGATACTCTGCCTGCATGAGTCCACTCCGTGTCTGAAATCATGAATTTTGACCAGGGCTCATAGGCAGTGGAATACCTGTTGTTAAATCAAGGCGAACCCGTTGGAATGTACAGAAGAGCGTCACAATAATAGAGAACGCCCCCGTCTGCCTGTGCGTTCTCCATCTGTCTGTCTTTCCCTTCCTTAGTTTCTACATGGTTAGGTCACATTACTTCTCCGTTGGAGGGCTCTGGGGTGTGTGTGGAAGGCACTATGGCAGTGTTACTATTTTTTGCGAGGGTGACTTTTGGTTGATACAATTTTATTTTTTATTTAACTAGGCAAGTCAGTTAAGAACTAATTCTTATTTACAATGACGGCCTACCAAAAGGCAAAAGGCCTCCTTCGGGGACTGGGATTACAACAAGAGAGACAACACAACACTACATAAAGAGAGACCTAAGACGACATAACACAGCATGGTAGCAACACATGACAACACAGCATGGTAGCAACACAACATGACAACATGGTAGAAACACAACATGGCAGCATAAAACAAGGTACAAACATTATTGGGCACAGTCAACAGCACAAAGGCTGAGAAGGTAGAGACAACAATGCATCACGCAAAGCAACTACAACTGTCCATGATTGAGTCTTTGAATGAAGAGATGGAGATAAAACTGTCCAGTTTGAGTGTTTTTGCAGCTCGTTCCAGTCGCTAGCTGCAGCGAACTGAAAAGACGAGCGACCGAGGGATGTGCGCGCTTTCGGGACCTTTAACAGAATGTGACTGGCAGAACGGGTGTTATATGTGGAGGATGAGGGCTGCAGTAGATATCTCAGATAGGGGGGAGTGAGGCCTAAGAGGGTTTTATAAATAAGCATCAACCAGTGGGTCTTGCGACGGGTATACAGAGATGACCAGTTTACAGAGGAGTATAGAGTGCAGTGATGTGTCCTATAAGGAGCATTGGTGGCAAATCTGATTGCCGAAAATTCGGAGCAATAGAGCACATGCAATTGATTTGATGTACAGCACATCACAAATATACAGTAGGGCAAAAAAGTATTTAGTCAGCCACCACTTGTGCAAGTTCTCCCACTTAAAAATATGAGAGAGACCTGTCATTTTCATCATAGGTACACTTCAACCATGACAGACAAAATGAGAAAAAAAATCCAGAAAATCACATTGTAGGATTTTTAATGAATTTATTTGCAAATTATGGTGGAAAATAAGTATTTGGTCACCTACAAACAAGCAAGATTTCTGGCTCTCACAGACCTGTAACTTCTTCTTTAAGAGGCTCCTCTGTCCCCCACTCGTTACCTGTATTAATGGCACCTGTTTGAACCTGTTATCAGTATAAAAGACACCTGTCCACAACCTCAAACAGCCACACTCCAAACTCCACTATGGCCAAGACCAAAGAGCTGTCAAAGGACACCAGAAACAAAATTGTAGACCTGCACCAGGCTGGGAAGACTGCATCTGCAATAGGTAAGCAGCTTGGTTTGAAGAAATCAACTGTGGGAGCAATTATTAGGAAATGGAAGACATACAAGACCACTGATAATCTCCCTCGATCTGGGGCTCCACGCAAGATCTCACCCCGTGGGGTCAAAATGATCACAAGAACGGTGAGCAAAAATCCCAGAACCACACGGGGGGACCTAGTGAATGACCTGCAGAGAGCTGGGACCAAGCAACAAAGCCTACCATCAGTAACACACTACGCCGCCAGGGACTCAAATCCTGCAGTGCGAGACGTGTCCCCCTGCTTAAGCCAGTACATGTCCAGGCCTGTCTGAAGTTTGCTAGAGAGCATTTGGATGACCCAGAAGAAGATTGGGAGAATGTCATATGGTCAGATGAAACCAAAATAGAACTTTTTGGTAAAAACTCAACTCGTCGTGTTTGGAGGACAAAGAATGCCGAGTTGCATCCAAAGAACACCATACCTACTGTGAAGCATGGGGGTGGAAACATCATGCTTTGGGGCTGTTTTTCTGCAAAGGGACCAGGACGACTGATCCGTGTAAAGGAAAGAATGAATGGGGCCATGTATCGTGAGATTTTGAGTGAAAACCTCCTTCCTCCTTCAAGGTCCTGGAGTGGCCTTGCCAGTCTCCAGATCTCAACCCCATAGAAAATCTTTGGAGGGAGTTGAAAATCCGTGTTGCCCAGCAACAGCCCCAAAACATCAATGCTCTAGAGGAGATCTGCATGGAGGAATGGGCCAAAATACCAGCAACAGTGTGTGAAAACCTTGTGAAGACTTACAGAAAACGTTTGACCTCTGTCATTGCCAACAAAGGGTATATAACAAAGTATTGAAATAAACTTTTGTTATTGACCAAATACTTATTTTCCACCATAATTTGCAAATAAATTCATTAAAAATCCTACAATGTGATTTTCTGGATTTTTTTTTCTCATTTTGTCTGTCATAGTTGAAGTGTACCTATGATGAAAATTACAGGCCTCTCTCATCTTTTTAAGTGGGAGAACTTGCACAATTGGTGGCTGACTAAATACTTTTTTGCCTCACTGTATCTATGATTCCTGTCCCTTCTCAGTAGACTATATGATTCCTGTCCCTTCTCAGTAGACTATATCCTTGAATGTTAATTTGCCCATCATTTACAGATGCATCTACATGCGTTTCGGTCAAGGCCAAAATATGAATATTATTTATGTTGACCAAGTTAAAAACCTCATGTATTTTGTTAGGAAGGCTCCATACATTAACCTGAGCTATATGCAGCCCTTTCCTTATCAAGTGGAGATCAATAGAGCATGTATTCATTATAGAGGAGATCAATAGAGCATGTATTCATTATAGTGGAGATCACTAGAGCATGTATTCATTATAGTGGAGATCAATAGAGCATGTATTCATTATAGTGGAGATCAATAGAGCATGTATTCATTATAGTGGAGATCAATAGAGCATGTATTCATTATAGTGGAGATCAATAGAGCATGTATTCATTATAGTGGAGATCACTAGAGCATGTATTCATTATAGTGGAGATCAATAGAGCATGTATTCATTATAGTGGAGATCAATAGAGCATGTATTCATTATAGTGGAGATCAATAGAGCATGTATTCATTATAGTGGAGATCAATAGAGCATGTATTCATTATAGTGGAGATCAATAGAACATGTATTCATTATAGTGGAGATCAATAGAGCATGTATTCATTATAGTGGAGATCAATAGAGCATGTATTCATTATAGTGGAGATCACTAGAGCATGTATTCATTATAGTGGAGATCACTAGAGCATGTATTCATTATAGTGGAGATCAATAGAGCATGTATTCATTATAGTGGAGATCAATAGAGCATGTATTCATTATAGTGGAGATCAATAGAGCATGTATTCATTATAGTGGAGATCAATAGAGCATGTATTCATTATAGTGGAGATCAATAGAGCATGTATTCATTATAGTGGAGATCACTAGAGCATGTATTCATTATAGTGGAGATCAATAGAGCATGTATTCATTATAGTGGAGATCAATAGAGCATGTATTCATTATAGTTAAAGTTGTCATGATACACTACAACACACAAACTCAAATTTTAACATTAAATTAAAATAGCCAGGGAGTTACTCCAGAGTCCCGATACAATTGCCAGTTGATATAAAGTTTATCCATCACCATGGAGACTCGTTGATTCAGGCAACGCTTTTCCTTCACGATGGGATATAGTTTTTGTTCCTCCTTTCATTGTACTCGGTGGGGAAGTGATCATTCATTCCAAAATCAGTGTTTCTGAGTTCTCTGCCCATGTTCTTCGTCATTTCCTTTTGCTTAAATTTGTCAAAACATGCAATAATAGCCCGTGGGCCTATTTCCAGAGGCCTTACCTATTCTATGGACTCTGGAGAAAGTGGCATTACGCACGACATCAGTGGGCAGTTTTAGTTGAGTTGACATAAAGTCTCTGACTGTGTCCTCACAGCCGCTGCTGTTGTCATTCTCCGCTATCCCTGAGAATATTAGATTGTTCCTGCATTGATCGACACCGTACACCAAGCAAGGTTTCTTTAAGTTGTTTGTTCTCCCTTTGCACCACCTCCACCTTGCCATGAATAGAGTCTACAGAACCTTTCAGCGCCGTCTTTCCTCAGATCATCAATCTGACGTTGGCTTAATTCTAGACTGGCTGAATTCTAGACTGGCTGAATTCTAGACTGGCTGAATTCTAGACTGGCTGAATTCTAGACTGGCACGTAATGCATTGATGTCCTCTCGTAATATATCCAAGATATCAAGTTTGGCAAGCCTTTCATTGATGGATTTTAACAAGTCAACATCCATATCAGTAAACCTCTCCCCACTCGCCACACCCTCTTACTAGGGGATGGTTTGGTTCCATCGTTGATACCTATTGGCCAACCTGGTTTTGGTTTGTTTTGTTGATTTGGGTTGGTTGTCCTTAACAATGCTTGAATCCTCCGAAACCAGCGACATGTTTCTTTGAGTTCGTTAGTATCTCTCGTCAATGAATCGTTCAAGCTCTTCAATGGATTCTGAATCCTCCAGCGTGTTTACAGGCAGAGTTAAACACACACACACACACACACACACACACAAACTGTTCAGCCGCAACTGAAATCCGCTGGTTGAAAGTGGTGTGCCGTTTTGATAGCCAGTGCCTTGCCTGTGAATTCGTTGAAGTGGCTGTAGGTAGAGATCCCCTTGATACCAGTCTTCGTCTCTCTGTCTAGTCCTAGTTCTGGGGACTCGCATTTAAGTGTTTGCCCTGCACACCAGATTACACTAATCTGTTAGTTATTGTCGAGGCAAACAAAGTTACACTGAACAAAAAAATATAAACACAACATGTAAAGTGTCGGTTCCATGTTTCATGAGCTGAAATAAACGATCCCAGAAATGTTCCAGACGCACAAAAATCTTATTTTTCCTCAATTCTGTGTGTGCACAAATTTGTTTACATCCCTGTTAGTGAGCATTTCTCTGCCAAGATATGCCACACCTGTCAGGAGGATGAATTATCAAGAAGCTGATTAAACAGCAGGATCATTACACAGGTGCACCTTGTGCTGGGGACCATAAAAGGCCACTCTAAAATGTGAAGTTTTGTCACACAACACCACAGATGTCTCAAGTTTTAAGGGAGTGTTCAGTTGGCATGCTGACTGCAGGAATGTCCACCATAACTATTGCCAGACAATTTAATGTTAGTTTATCTACCATAAGCCGCCTCCATCGTCGTTTTAGACCGGCCTCACAACCGCAGACTACGTGTAACCACGCCAGTCCAGGAACTCCACATCAGGCTTCTTCACCGTCCGGATCGTCTGAGACCAGCCACCCGGACAGCTGATGAAACTGTTGGCTTGCACAACCTAAATCATTTCTGCATAAAATGTCTCGGGAAGCTCATCTGCATGTTTGTCGTCCTCACCAAGGTCATGACCTGACTGCAGTTCGGCGTCGTAAGCGCCTTCATTGGACAAATGCATACCTTCGATGGACACTAGCACACTGGAGAAGGGTGCGCTTCACAGATTAATCCTGGTTTCAACTGTACTGGGCAGAAGGCTGACAACGTGTATGGCGTCTTGTGGATTAGCAGTTTGCCGATGTCAACGTGGTGAACAGTGTCCCATGGTGGCGGTGGGGTTATGGTCTTGCATTTTATCGATGGCAATTTGAATGCACAGAGATACCGTGATGAGATCCTGAGGCCCATCGTTGTGCCGTTCATCCGCCACCATCACCTCATGTTTCAGCATGATAATGTACAGCCCCATGTTGCAAGGATCTGTACACAATTCCTGGAAGCTGAAAATGTCCCAGTTCTTCCATGGTCTGCATACTCACCAGACATGTCACCCACTGAGCACGTTTGGGATGCTCTGGATCGACGTGTACGACAGCGTGTTCCAGTTCCCGTCAATATCCAGCAACTTCGCACAGCCACTGAAGAGGAGTGGGACAACATTCCACAGGCCACAATCAACAGCCTGATCAACTACAGTACTTCGCAAAGTATTCAGATCCCTTTACTTTCCCCACATTTTTTTACATCCTTATTTTAAAAAATCCTCATCAATCTACTCACAATTCCCCATAATGACAAAGTGAAAACAAGGTTTTTGAAATTTTTGCAAAAAAATAAAATACACTTAAATACATTAGACCCTTTGCTATGAGACTCGAAATTGAGCTCAAGTGCATCCTGTTTCCATTGATCATCCTTGAGATGTTTCTACAACTTGATTGGAATCCACCTGTGGTAAATTCTAAAGCAATCTCAGACCATGAGAAACAAGATTCTCTGGTCTAATAAAACTGAGATCGAACTCTTTGGCCTGAATGCCAAGCGTCACATCTGGAGGAAACCTGGCATCATCCTTACGTTGAAGCATGGTGGTGGCAGCATCATGCTGTGGGGATGTTTTCCAGCTGCAGAAACTGGGAGACTAGTCAGGATCAAGGGAAAGATGAACGGAGTAAAGTACAGAGAGATCCTTGATGAAAACCTGCTCCAGAGAGCTCAGGACCTCAGACTGGGGCAAAGGTTCACCTTCCAACAGGACAACAACCCTAAGCATACAGTCATGATAATGCAGGAGTGTCTTCGGGACAAGTCTCTGAATGTCCTTGAGTGGCCCAGCCAAAGCCCGGACTTGAACCCGATCCAACATCTCTGGAGAGACTTGAAAATAGCTGTGCAGCGACTCTCCCCATCCAACCTGACAGTTTGAGAGGATCTGCAGAGAAGAATGGGAGAAACTCCCCAAATACAGGTGTGCCAAGCTTATAGCATCATACCCAAGAAGACTTGAGGCTGTAATCGCTGCCAAAGGTGTTTCAACAAAGTACTGGGTAAAAGGTCTGAATACTTATGGAAATGTGATAGTTCAGTTTTATCTTAACAAATTTGTAAAAATGAACAAAACTGTTTTTCCCCTCATCAATCTACACACAGTACCCTGAGGGGAAAAACATTATTTGATCAATTTTAGAATAAGGCTGTAATGTAACAAAATGTGGGAAAAGGTTTATGGGGTGTAAATACTTCCTGAATACACTGTATATGTGAAGGAGCTGTGTCGCGCGAAGCAAATGGTGGTCACACCAGATACTGACTGGTTTTCTGATCCACACCCCCCACCCTCTTTTCTTCAGGTATCTTTGAACAACATTTGCATATCTGTCTTCTTGTCATGTGACATCCATAGATTAGGGCTTCATTTATTCATTTCAATTGACTGATTTCCTTATATGAACTGTAACTCAGTAAAATCCTTGAAATTGTTGCATGTTGCGTTTTTATATTTTTGTTCCGTGTAAATTATAATCTGTAACACTGCCTCAAGGGAGGATTTAATGTAAATTATAATCTAACACTGCCTCAAGGGAGGATTTAATGTAAATTATAATCTAACACTGCCTCAAGGGAGGATTTAATGTAAATTATAATCTAACACTGCCTCAAGGGAGGATTTAATGTAAATTATAATCTGTAACACTGCCTCAAGGGAGGATTTAATGTAAATTATAATCTGTAACACTGCCTCAAGGGAGGATTTAATGTAAATTATAATCTGTAACACTGCCTCAAGGAAGGATTTAATGTAAACTATAATCTAACACTGCCTCAAGGGAGGATTTAGTGTAAATTGTCATCTGTAACACTGCCTCAAGGGAGGATTTAGTGTAAATTATAATCTGTAACACTGCCTCAAGGGAGGATTTAGTGTAAATTGTCATCTGTAACACTGCCTCAAGGGAGGATTTAGTGTAAATTATAATCTATAACACTGCCTCAAGGGAGGATTTAGTGTAAATTATCATCTGTAACACTGCCTCAAGGGAGGGCTCAAATCTTGGCAGATTAGAATGTTGTCGATGTCTGTAAACAGGAAGTCACCCCACAGGGTATCATTACATCATAGATTCCCTCTTGGGTTGGTGGTTATGCTGTGTTGCTTTGTGCACAGAGATCCTATTAAATTACTATGTAATTCTATGGTTTTGCCTATAAATTACTATATGTAATTCTATGGTTTTGCCTATCAATTACTATGTAATTCTGTGGTTTTGCCTATAAATTACTATATGTAATTCTGTGGTTTTGCCTATAAATTACTATATGTAGTTCTATGGTTTTGCCTATAAATTACTATATGTAATTCTATGGTTTTGCCTATAAATTACTATATGTAGTTCTGTGGTTTTGCCTATAAATTACTATATGTAGTTCTGTGGTTGTCTATTAAATGACAATATGTAACTTTTTGGGCGACCCGACCAAATTCACATAGAAATGTTATTTCTATATTTTTAAAGCTGTTGTCTTCCCGTTCTTAAGTTTTTAGTTTTTCATCTTTTACTTTAGGTTTTGTACACCAGCTGAAAACACAATATTTGTGGTCATGGAAAACATTTTTCTGTGGTGTAGATGGTTCAATGATTCTCAGTGGTGTAGATGGTTCAATGATTCTCAGTGGTGTAGATGGTCCAATGATTCTCACTGGTTTAGATGGTTCAATGATTCTCAGTGGTTTAAATGGTTCAATGATTCTCAGTGGTTTAGATGGTACAATGATTCTCAGTGGTTTAGATGGTTCAATGATTCTCAGTGATTTAGATGGTTCAATGATTCTCAGTGGTTTAGATGGTTCAATGATTCTCAGTGGTGTAGATGGTTCAATGATTCTCAGTGGTTTAGATGGTTCAATGATTCTCAGTGGTTTAGATGGTTCAATGATTCTCAGTGGTGTAGATGGTTCAATGATTCTCAGTGGTGTAGATGGTTCAATGATTCTCAGTGGTTTAAATGGTACAATGATTCTCAGTGGTGTAGATGGTTCAATGATTCTCAGTGGTTTAAATGGTACAATGATTCTCAGTGGTGTAGATGGTTCAATGATTCTCAGTGGTTTAAATGGTACAATGATTCTCAGTGGTGTAGATGGTTCAATGATTCTCAGTGGTTTAAATGGTTTAATGATTCTCAGTGGTTTAGATGGTTCAATGATTCTCAGTGGTTTAGATGGTTCAATGATTCTCAGTGGTTTAGATGGTTCAATGATTCTCAGTGGTTTAGATGGTTCAATGATTCTCAGTGGTTTAGATGGTTCAATGATTCTCAGTGGTTTAGATGGTTCAATGATTCTCAGTGGTTTAAATGGTACAATGATTCTCAGTGGTGTAGATGGTTCAATGATTCTCAGTGGTTTAAATGGTACAATGATTCTCAGTGGTGTAGATGGTTTAATGATTCTCAGTGGTTTAGATGGTTCAATGATTCTCAGTGGTTTAGATGGTTCAATGATTCTCAGTGGTTTAGATGGTTCAATGATTCTCAGTGGTTTAGATGGTTCAATGATTCTCAGTGGTTTAGATGGTTCAATGATTCTCAGTGGTTTAGATGGTTCAATGATTCTCAGTGGTTTAGATGGTACAATGATTCTCAGTGGTGTAGATGGTTCAATGATTCTCAGTGGTTTAGATGGTTCAATGATTCTCAGTGGTTTAGATGGTACAATGATTCTCAGTGGTTTAGATGGTACAATGATTCTCAGTGGTTTAGATGGTACAATGATTCTCAGTGGTTTAGATGGTACAATGATTCTCAGTGGTTTAGATGGTACAATGATTCTCAGTGGTTTAGATGGTACAATGATTCTCAGTGGTTTAGATGGTTCAATGATTCTCAGTGGTTTAGATGGTTCAATGATTCTCAGTGGTTTAAATGGTTCAATGATTCTCAGTGGTGTAGATGGTTCAATGATTCTCAGTGGTGTAGATGGTTCAATGATTATCAGTGGTTTAGATGGTTCAATGATTCTCAGTGGTTTAGATGGTTCAATGATTCTCAGTGGTATAGATGGTTCAATGATTCTCAGTGGTTTAGATGGTTCAATGATTCTCAGTGGTTTAGATGGTTCAATGATTCTCAGTGGTTTAGATGGTACAATGATTCTCAGTGGTTTAGATGGTTCAATGATTCTCAGTGGTTTAAATGGTTCAATGATTCTCAGTGGTTTAGATGGTTCAATGATTCTCAGTGATTTAGATGGTTCAATGATTCTCAGTGGTTTAGATGGTTCAATGATTCTCAGTGGTGTAGATGGTTCAATGATTCTCAGTGGTGTAGATGGTTCAATGATTCTCAGTGGTTTAGATGGTTCAATGATTCTCAGTGGTATAGATGGTTCAATGATTCTCAGTGGTGTAGATGGTTCAATGATTCTCTGTGGTTTAGATGGTTCAATGATTCTCAGTGGTTTAGATGGTTCAATGATTCTCAGTGGTGTAGATGGTTCAATGATTCTCTGTGGTTTAGATGGTTCAATGATTCTCAGTGGTGTAGATGGTTCAATGATTCTCACTGGTTTAGATGGTTCAATGATTCTCACTGGTTTAGATGGTTCAATGATTCTCACTGGTGTAGATGGTTCAATGATTCTCACTGGTGTAGATGGTTCAATGATTCTCACTGGTGTAGATGGTTCAATGATTCTCAGTGGTGTAGATGGTTCAATGATTCTCAGTGGTTTAGATGGTTCAATGATTCTCAGTGGTGTAGATGGTACAATGATTCTCAGTGGTGTAGATGGTTCAATGATTCTCAGTGGTTTAAATGGTACAATGATTCTCAGTGGTGTAGATGGTTCAATGATTCTCAGTGGTTTAAATGGTACAATGATTCTCAGTGGTGTAGATGGTTCAATGATTCTCAGTGGTTTAAATGGTACAATGATTCTCAGTGGTGTAGATGGTTCAATGATTCTCAGTGGTTTAAATGGTACAATGATTCTCAGTGGTGTAGATGGTTCAATGATTCTCAGTGGTTTAAATGGTTTAATGATTCTCAGTGGTTTAGATGGTTCAATGATTCTCAGTGGTTTAGATGGTTCAATGATTCTCAGTGGTTTAGATGGTTCAATGATTCTCAGTGGTTTAGATGGTTCAATGATTCTCAGTGGTTTAGATGGTTCAATGATTCTCAGTGGTTTAAATGGTACAATGATTCTCACTGGTGTAGATGGTTCAATGATTCTCAGTGGTGTAGATGGTTCAATGATTCTCAGTGGTTTAGATGGTACAATGATTCTCAGTGGTGTAGATGGTTCAATGATTCTCAGTGGTTTAGATGGTTCAATGATTCTCAGTGGTGTAGATGGTTCAATGATTCTCAGTGGTTTAGATGGTTCAATGATTCTCAGTGGTTTAGATGGTTCAATGATTCTCAGTGGTTTAGATGGTTCAATGATTCTCAGTGGTTTAGATGGTTCAATGATTCTCAGTGGTTTAGATGGTACAATGATTCTCAGTGGTTTAAATGGTACAATGATTCTCAGTGGTGTAGATGGTTCAATGATTCTCAGTGGTTTAGATGGTTCAATGATTCTCAGTGGTTTAGATGGTACAATGATTCTCAGTGGTTTAGATGGTACAATGATTCTCAGTGGTTTAGATGGTTCAATGATTCTCAGTGGTTTAGATGGTTCAATGATTCTCAGTGGTTTAGATGGTTCAATGATTCTCAGTGGTTTAAATGGTTCAATGATTCTCAGTGGTGTAGATGGTTCAATGATTCTCAGTGGTGTAGATGGTTCAATGATTATCAGTGGTTTAGATGGTTCAATGATTCTCAGTGGTTTAGATGGTTCAATGATTCTCAGTGGTATAGATGGTTCAATGATTCTCAGTGGTTTAGATGGTTCAATGATTCTCAGTGGTTTAGATGGTACAATGATTCTCAGTGGTTTAGATGGTTCAATGATTCTCAGTGGTTTAGATGGTACAATGATTCTCAGTGGTTTAGATGGTTCAATGATTCTCAGTGGTTTAGATGGTTCAATGATTCTCAGTGGTTTAGATGGTTCAATGATTCTCAGTGGTTTAGATGGTTCAATGATTCTCAGTGGTTTAGATGGTTCAATGATTCTCAGTGGTTTAGATGGTTCAATGATTCTCAGTGGTTTAGATGGTTCAATGATTCTCTGTGGTTTAGATGGTGTAATGATTCTCTGTGGTTTAGATGGTTCAATGATTCTCACTGGTTTAGATGGTTCAATGATTCTCACTGGTTTAGATGGTTCAATGATTCTCACTGGTTTAGATGGTTCAATGATTCTCACTGGTTTAGATGGTTCAATGATTCTCACTGGTTTAGATGGTTCAATGATTCTCACTGGTTTAGATGGTTCAATGATTCTCACTGGTTTAGATGGTTCAATGATTCTCACTGGTTTAGATGGTTCAATGATTCTCAGCATTGCTTGTTTTGTCACAAACTGAAATTCGGCGAACTATTAGAATTTTATATATAAAATGTGTATGTATATGTTTTGCATTTTTAAATGACTATATGTAATTCTATGGTTTTCTCTTTGAAATTGTTAATATTTTTATTCAGTGTACTATGCGAATCCCGGGTCTTGACCAGAGATTAGGGTTGTCCCAAATACCACCCTATTCCCTATATAGTGCACTACTTTAGACCAGAGCCCCATGGAACCCTATTCCCTACATAGTGCACTACTTTAGACCAGAGCCCGATGGCCCTTTTTACAAATGTGAAAGAGGGCACTACATAGGGAATAGGGTGCCTACATAGGGAATAGGGTGCCTACATAGGGAATAGTGTGCCATTTGGGATGGAGGCTTGTACTGCAGTCTCCTTCAATCCCCAGACAGACACAGAACCCTCACAGCCGGAGCAACAGACACAGAACCCTCACAGCCGGAGCATCAAAGCCGGGCTGACATTTTGAAAAGTCCAGCGATTCTTCGAACCAGCACTAGATGAAAGATCCTGTCAGTCTGTCAGAATCTCCCAACACTCAGTGTGATTGGTTCAGTTATGCATTAGCCTCAGTGTCGACATAGAAGCAGGATTTCCCTACAGAAGGTGCTGTGTGTTTTGCTTATGAAGATGCTACTCTTTTACGTCAGTCTTATGTATCCTTTATGAAGCCTAATGTATCCCTTATGAATCCTAATGTATCCCTTATGAAGCCTAATGTATCCCTTATGAAGCCTAATCTATCCTTTATGAAGCCTAATCTATCCTTATGAAGCCTAATGTATCCCTTATGAAGCCTAATGTATCCCTTATGAAGTCTAATGTAGCCTTTATGAAGCCTAATTTATCCATTATGAAGCCTTATGTATCCATTATGAAGCCTTATGTATCCTCGCTTTACAAAGCCTTATAACACCTCTGTCTCCTCCAGGTACCCCATTCTGCAGCAGGTGACTGAGCAGCACAATGAGACGTCAGTAGTCCCCCTCCGTAGCATGGCCACGTCACGTTCCTCACGCGTCACAAGGTCATCAGTCGGACTCAATGGATTGGACGAGAACTTCTGTGGCCGAACCCTCAGGAACCGCAGTATCGCCCAGCCGGAGGAGGGTCAGGGGTCACCGCTCCCCGGCAGCAGGGCCCCCCGCTCCCCCAAGAAGAGGCAGGACCCCCAGGCTGGGAGCTCAGAGAAGCCTGGGGGTCACCAGGGAAAGGTAGCCCACCA
This sequence comes from Salvelinus namaycush, assembly GCF_016432855.1. Lineage (NCBI taxonomy): Eukaryota > Metazoa > Chordata > Actinopteri > Salmoniformes > Salmonidae > Salvelinus > Salvelinus namaycush. Next base: position 42,671,471 of record NC_052317.1, read on the forward strand.
CAAGGCCTCCTCAGTGGACAGGGAGACATGGCCGAGCCCCAGGAAGAGGGGACTGTCCTGCTCAGAGAGAGAGAGTGATGGGTGTGGGGGTTTGGACAATGCTGAGAACTGTGAGGGGATGGGGAAGGAGACGTCGGGGGCTGGTGGAAGAGACGCTTCTCTGCTCCTCAAAAGGGCCAAACGGTGTTCCCGTTACGGGGAGTCGCAGGGATCCGAGGACGACCCCTCTTCTGCACCCGCCAAACCTGACATCCCCCCATCCTCCTGCACCCCCCCAGCGACTGTCAAGGAGAACAGTGAAGAGGGTGACCCGCTCAACCTAATCTGCACCGCACCCTCTTCCTCTTCTCCACAGAACCTCAACAAAGAGGAAGGTGAGGAGGAGGAGGAGGAGGAGGAGGACAGTGGCGGCCATATTGAGAGCGACGGCCATGCTCAGCAGCCCCCGAACTCCACTTCCCATAATCCCCCTGTTCCGCCCCAGAACTCTAACTCCCATAAATCCTCTACAGGGCTGGGACAGACCAGCAGTAGCCTTGATGCTCAGACAATCTCCCTGGGTTCCAGTGCTGCCGTCAACACCAGCTGCCCAGGTCCCAGTCCAGCACTGCTGAACGGCAGCCAGATGGGCGCGCCATGCCCCTCACCCCCAGACCCCATAGTGCCTTGTAGAAACTGTGATCCTGTGCAGGAGAAGGAGGAGGTTAGGGACTCTGGGGAGTATTCTGCTCCTCCTCTGGCCTCCTTTGAAGAGGACTCCTCCACCCCACATCTGTCAGTCAGGGAGGAGGAAGTGGAGTTGGATGTAGTGGGGGACTCGGTGTGTCGGGAGGAGGAAGTGACAGCGACCGAGGAGGAGGAGGAGGATGAGGAGGAGGAAGAGAGTACCAGCGGGAGAAGTAATGGTTGGCCACTGGTGCAGGATGCTGTTGCCACCAGTATCATCAACGTAAACAACAACAACATCCCAAACAACAACATCAACAACTCAGGAGAATCCACCATGCCTTTGCTAGCCCCCCAGACCCTTTCAGAGCCCCCCTGCACCCCTTCTGTCTCCGACACTTCGCCCCCGTCCTTCACCCAACCCCATGAACACCAATACACCCTGAGGACTTCGCCCCGGAGAGCTGGGGCCCCCTCGCCCCCCAAACCCTGCTCCCCTCCCAGAGACCCTCTCCGGGACAACGGCCCTCTGAGAGAGGGGGTCGAGGGAGCCTGTCGGAGGCTGGATCTGGACGCTACTCTGGCTACTTCTACCCCTTCCTCAGGTCCCTCCAGCACCCAGGCCAGGGGAGGGTCTCTTCCGTCGGTTCCCATGGAGCAGGGAGCCGGTGGGGACGACAGGGACAAGGTAGTAGGGGACGGTCGGGACTACGGGGAGCTCCGAGAAGGCGCCCGGGCAGCCAGTAAGGAGGTTCCGGTAGGAGGAAGCCAGCAGCAGGAGGAGGAGAAGCAGGTGGAGGACGAAGAGGAACCAGATGTGTATTACTTTGAGTCGGACCACCTGGTGCTCAAACACAACAAAGAGTGCGTAGTGGGAGTTCCTGGGATTATATCTAGATTATTGTCCTGTCAACTGACAAACTCAATTCCTGGGATTATATCTAGATTATTGTCCTGTCAACTGACAAACTCAATTCCTGGGATTATATCTAGATTATTGTCCTGTCAACTGACAAACTCAATTCCTGGGATTATATCTAGATTATTGTCCTGTCAACTGACAAACTCAATTCCTGGGATTATATCTAGATTATTGTCCTGTCAACTGACAAACTCAATTCCTGGGATTATATCTAGATTATTGTCCTGTCAACTGACAAACTCAATTCCTGGGATTATATCTAGATTATTGTCCTGTCAACTGACAAACTCAATTCCTGGGATTATATCTAGATTATAGTCCTGTCAACTGACAAACTCAATTCCTGGGATTATATCTAGATTATTGTCCTGTCAACTGACAAACTCAATTCCTGGGATTATATCTAGATTATTGTCCTGTCAACTGACAAACTCAATTCCTGGGATTATATCTAGATTATTGTCCTGTCAACTGACAAACTCAATTCCTGGGATTATATCTAGATTATTGTCCTGTCAACTGACAAACTCAATTCCTGGGATTATATCTAGATTATAGTCCTGTCAACTGACAAACTCAATTCCTGGGATTATATCTAGATTATTGTCCTGTCAACTGACAAACTCAATTCCTGGGATTATATCTAGATTATTGTCCTGTCAACTGACAAACTCAATTCCTGGGATTATATCTAGATTATTGTCCTGTCAACTGACAAACTCAATTCCTGGGATTATATCTAGATTATTGTCCTGTTGTACAGGTCTTTGGGGGTAGGGTTGTACAGGTCTTTGGGGGGCAGGGTTGTACAGGTCTTTGGGTGCAGGGTTGTAAAGGTCTTTGGGTCCCGGGTTGTACAGGTCTTTGGGTGTAGGGTTGTACAGGTCTTTGGGTCCCGGGTTGTACAGGTCTTTGGGTCCCGGGTTGTACAGGTCTTTGGGTCCCGGGTTGTACAGGTCTTTGGGTCCCGGGTTGTACAGGTCTTTGGGGGGCAGGGTTGTACAGGTCTTTGGGGGGCAGGGTTGTAAAGGTCTTTGGGTGTAGGGTTGTACAGGTCTTTGGGTCCAGGGTTGTAAAGGTCTTTGGGTGTAGGGTTGTACAGGTCTTTGGGTCCAGGGTTGTAAAGGTCTTTGGGTGTAGGGTTGTACAGGTCTTTGGGGGGCAGGGTTGTACAGGTCTTTGGGTCCCGGGTTGTACAGGTCTTTGGGTCCCGGGTTGTACAGGTCTTTGGGTCCTGGGTTGTACAGGTCTTTGGGTCCCGGGTTGTACAGGTCTTTGGGTCCCGGGTTGTAAAGGTCTTTGGGTGTAGGGTTGTACAGGTCTTTGGGTGTAGGGTTGTACAGGTCTTTGGGTCCCGGGTTGTACAGGTCTTTGGGTCCCGGGTTGTACAGGGCTTTGGGTCCCGGGTTGTACAGGTCTTTGGGTCCCGGGTTGTACAGGTCTTTGGGTCCCGGGTTGTACAGGTCTTTGGGGGCAGGGTTGTACAGGTCTTTGGGTCCAGGGTTGTACAGGTCTTTGGGTCCCGGGTTGTAAAGGTCTTTGGGGGCAGGGTTGTACAGGTCTTTGGGGGCAGGGTTGTACAGGTCTTTGGGTCCAGGGTTGTACAGGTCTTTGGGTCCCGGGTTGTACAGGTCTTTGGGTCCAGGGTTGTACAGGTCTTTGGGTCCAGGGTTGTACAGGTCTTTGGGTGCAGGGTTGTAAAGGTCTTTGGGTCCCGGGTTGTACATGTCTTTGGGGGTAGGGTTGTACAGGTCTTTGGGTCCCGGGTTGTAAAGGTCTTTGGGTCCAGGGTTGTACAGGTCTTTGGGTCCAGGGTTGTACAGGTCTTTGGGTCCAGGGTTGTACAGGTCTTTGGGTCCCGGGTTGTACAGGTCTTTGGGTCCCGGGTTGTACAGGTCTTTGGGTCCAGGGTTGTACAGGTCTTTGGGGGGCAGGATTGTACAGGTCTTTGGGGGGCAGGGTTGTACAGGTCTTTGGGTCCCGGGTTGTACAGGTCTTTGGGGGCAGGGTTGTACAGGTCTTTGGGTCCAGGGTTGTACAGGTCTTTGGGTCCAGGGTTGTACAGGTCTTTGGGTCCAGGGTTGTACAGGTCTTTGGGTCCCGGGTTGTACAGGTCTTTGGGTCCAGGGTTGTACAGGTCTGGGGGGCAGGGTTGTACAGGTCTTTGGGTCCAGGGTTGTACAGGTCTTTGGGTCCAGGGTTGTACAGGTCTTTGGGTCCAGGGTTGTACATGTCTTTGGGTCCCGGGTTGTACAGGTCTTTGGGGGCAGGGTTGTACAGGTCTTTGGGTCCCGGGTTGTACAGGTCTTTGGGGGCAGGGTTGTACAGGTCTTTGGGTCCCGGGTTGTACAGGTCTTTGGGTCCAGGGTTGTACAGGTCTTTGGGTCCAGGGTTGTACAGGTCTTTTGGGGGCAGGGTTGTACAGGTCTTTGGGGGTAGGGTTGTACAGGTCTTTGGGGGTAGGGTTGTACAGGTCTTTGGGGGTAGGGTTGTACAGGTCTTTGGGTCCAGGGTTGTACAGGTCTTTGGGTCCCGGGTTGTACAGGTCTTTGGGTCCAGGGTTGTACAGGTCTTTGGGTCCAGGGTTGTACAGGTCTTTGGGTCCAGGGTTGTACAGGTCTGGGGGTAGGGTTGTAAAGGGTATAATGTAGAAATGGAAAACCCTGCACTCACAGGGCTCTACACTGGTGTTTTTTACAAGGAGCACAAAATGGTAGCACTGTAGATCTCTGACTCACTGGAAAATGCTATTTCAAGTCTGAACGTTATTTCCATTGGATTGACTGCAGGTTTCTCCTTCAGTAGATTATATAGGCTACTACTGTCTGGTGTCTATGTTAGTGTGGATGGCTGCTGTCGTCACCCCTCTCAACACACACCAGCATCAGATATTATAACTGGGTCTGTGGTGATAATGGGGGTTAGTGATGACAGGAGGGTTGGTCTGTGGTGATAATGGGGGTTAGTGATGACAGGGTAGTTGGTCTGTGGTGATAATGGGGGTTAGTGATGACAGGGTAGTTGGTCTGTGGTGATAATGGGGGTTAGTGATGACAGGGGAGTTGATCTGTGGTGATAATGGGGGTTAGTGATGACAGGAGGGTTGGTCTGTGGTGATAATGGGGGTTAGTGATGACAGAGGAGTTGGTCTGTGGTGATAATGGGGGTTAGTGATGACAGGGGTGTGGATCTGTGGTGATAATGGGGGTTAGTGATGACAGGAGGGTTGGTCTGTGGTGATAATGGGGGTTAGTGATGACAGGGTAGTTGGTCTGTGGTGATAATGGGGGTTAGTGATGACAGGGGTGTGGATCTGTGGTGATAATGGGGGTTAGTGATGACAGGAGGGTTGGTCTGTGGTGATAATGGGGGTTAGTGATGACAGGGGAGTTGGTCTGTGGTGATAATGGGGGTTAGTGATGACAGGGTAGTTGGTCTGTGGTGATAATGGGGGTTAGTGATGACAGGCTAGTTGGTATGTGGTGATAATGGGGGTTAGTGATGACATGGTAGTTGGTCTGTGGTGAAAATGGGGGTTAGTGATGACAGGGTAGTTGGTCTGTGGTGATAATGGGGGTTAGTGATGACAGGGTGGCTGGTCTGTGGTGATAATGGGGGTTAATGATGACATGGTAGTTGGTCTGGGATGATAATGGTAATGGGGTTAGTTATTTTCTATGTTTATCCCAAAGCCGTATTCATTTTCCCCATAGGAATGGCTGAACAAACCAGAGGTAACTCATTTCCTCATAGGAGTGGCTGAACGAACCAGAGGTAACTCATTTCCCCATAGGAATGGCTGAACAAACCAGAGGTAACTCATTTCCCCATAGGAATGGCTGAACAAACCAGAGGTAACTCATTCCCCCATAAGAGTGGCTGAACGAACCAGAGGTAAATCATTTTCCCCATAGGAATGGCTGAACAAACCAGAGGTAACTCATCTCTGCGTTTCAGGAGCTCTATTGCCTTTCAATTTCAGGGTGTGATTTTATATTCCAAGTCCGTACTTGAAAAATCCTAAATGAAAACATCAGTTTTTATATCTTTCATTGGAATCGACTCCTTTCAAAGGAAAAATAAACCTGACCTAATGAGTCTAAAACAACCCTCCTATAAAAATCAGACCTTTATGGTGCCCAGCTGAGAGTTCGGGCTGAGGGTATCCGTGGTTTGGAAAATAGAATTGATCATTAGGGAGTATCATGTAACGTATATTGGTAATATGATTCATGTTGCCAGCTAGAGTGAGATGACTGTGATGATGGAACTACTGTAGTTAGCTCAGATGAAACTACTGTAGTTAGCTCAGAGGAAACTACTGTAGTTAGCTCAGAGGAAACTACTGTAGTTAGCTCAGAGGAAACTACTGTAGTTAGCTCAGAGGAAACTACTGTAGTTAGCTCAGAGGAAACTACTGTAGTTAGCTCAGAGGAAACTACTGTAGTTAGCTCAGAGGAAACTACTGTAGTTAGCTCAGAGGAAACTACTGTAGTTAGCTCAGATTAAACTACTGTAGTTAGCTCAGAGGAAACTACTGTAGTTAGCTCAGAGGAAACTACTGTAGTTAGCTCAGAGGAAACTACTGTAGTTAGCTCAGAGGAAACTACTGTAGTTAGCTCAGAGGAAACTACTCTAGTTAGCTCAGAGGAAACTACTGTAGTTAGCTCAGAGGAAACTACTGTAGTTAGCTCAGAGGAAACTACTGTAGTTAGCTCAGAGGAAACTACTGTAGTTAGCTCAGAGGCAGGGGCTTGCATCCAAAACGGCTCCCTATTCCATAGAGCACTATGGGCCCTGGTCCGAAGTAGTGCACCATGTAGGGACTAGGGTGCCATTTATTCCCCATCACTATCTATATAGGGACTAGGGTGCCATTTATTCCCCCATCACTACTATATAGGGACTAGGGTGCCATTTATTCCCCCATCACTACTATATAGGGACTAGGGTGCCATTTATTCCCCCATCACTACTATATAGGGACTAGGGTGCCATTTATTCCCCCATCACTACTATATAGGGACTAGGGTGCCATTTATTCCCCCATCACTACTATATAGGGACTAGGGTGCCATTTATTCCCCCATCACTATCTATATAGGGACTAGGGTGCCATTTAATAGGGTGCATGTTGTCTCACAGCTATTTGTAAAATGATTCATGCCAGTTGTTGACCAGCACGCACCTGTTCAGAAACGAACTGTGAGACCCGTTAGATGCCTCTGGATTAATGGGTCAAAGAAAGGAAGGTGACAACCAAGTCAGACCGCTCAGCTGATTGGTCGACATACTGTCAATTGAGAAATGTTGTGACTTAACTGAACAAAAATAATTTATATTACCAAACCAAGATAAATGATGGAAAAACACAACGGAAAAAGACCTTAAATTATGTGATGGGCAGAAAATCCAATTCATCTCCATTCGTTCATTAAAGTTTGTAACAAAACCTTCCCATATGTCCAGTCACTTCAATGACTATTTCACCAGTAGAGTGGAACAAGTCAGAAGGTAAATGACAATGTTGAACAGTCAACCATCATATTGTTGTATAATATAACATCTAATAATGAAAGAGAAGGATTGCTGTTTTGAATTTGGTCGAGTTTAGAAGAGGTGGAACAACTATCCATCAATAATGATGAGCCACCAGGTATAGACAACCTAGATGGTAAACTATTGAGAATGGTAGCAGACTGTATTACCACCAGGTATAGACAACCTAGATGGTAAACTATTGAGAATGGTAGACTGTATTACCACCAGGTACAGACAACCTAGATGGGACACTATTGAGAATGGTAGCAGACTGTATTACCACCAGGTACAGACAACCTAGATGGGACACTATTGAGAATGGTAGTGGACTGTATTACCACCATGTATAGACAACCTAGATGGTAAACTATTGAGAATGGTAGCAGACTGTATTACCACCAGGTATAGACAACCTAGATGGTAAACTATTGAGAATGGTAGCAGACTGTATTACCACCAGGTATAGACAACCTGGATGGGAAACTATTGAGAATGGTAGCAGACTGTATTACCACCAGGTATAGACAACCTAGATGGTAAACTATAGAGAATGGTAGCAGACTGTATTACCACCAGGTATAGACAACCTAGATGGGAAACTATTGAGAATGGTAGCAGACTGTATTACCACCAGGTATAGACAACCTAGATGGTAAACTATTGAGAATGGTAGACTGTATTACCACCAGGTACAGACAACCTAGATGGGACACTATTGAGAATGGTAGCAGACTGTATTACCACCAGGTATAGACAACCTAGATGGTAAACTATTGAGAGTGGTAGCAGACTGTATTACCACCAGGTATAGACAACCTAGATGGGACACTATAGAGAATGGTAGCAGACTGTATTACCACCAGGTATAGACTACCTAGATGGTAAACTATTGAGAATGGTAGCAGACTGTATTACCACCAGGTATAAACTACCTAGATGGTAAACTATTGAGAATGGTAGCAGACTGTATTACCACCAGGTATAGACAACCTAGATGGTAAACTATTGAGAATGGTAGCAGACTGTATTACCACCAGGTATAGACAACCTAGATGGTAAACTATTGAGAATGGTAGCAGACTGTATTACCACCAGGTATAGACAACCTAGATGGGACACTACTGAGAATGGTAGCAAACTGTATTACCACCAGGTATAAACTACCTAGATGGTAAACTACTGAGAATGGTAGCAGACTGTATTACCACCAGGTATAAACTACCTAGATGGGACACTACTGAGAATGGTTGCAGACTGTATTACCACCAGGTATAAACTACCTAGATGGTAAACTACTGAGAATGGTAGCAGACTGTATTACCACCAGGTATAGACAACCTAGATGATAAACTATTGAGAGTGGTAGCAGACTGTATTACCACCAGGTATAGACAACCTAGATGGGACACTATAGAGAATGGTAGCAGACTGTATTACCACCAGGTATAGACAACCTAGATGGTAAACTATTGAGAATGGTAGCAGACTGTATTACCACCAGGTATAGACAACCTAGATGGTAAACTACTGAGAATGGTAGCAGACTGTATTACCACCAGGTATAGACAACCTAGATGGTAAACTATTGAGAATGGTAGCAGACTGTATTACCACCAGGTATAGACAACCTAGATGGTAAACTATTGAGAATGGTAGCAGACTGTATTACCACCCCTATTTGCTAAGTCTTTAAAGCCTAAAAGAATGTGTCCACAGATGTGGAAGGAAGCTAAAGTAATTCCACTGCCTAAATATAGTAAATCACCCTTTGATGCAGATAACGGCCGCCCAATCAGTTTGCTGCCTGTGCTTAGTAAACTGATGGAGAAGATTGTGTTTGACCAAATACAATACTATTCTTCAGAGAACAGGTTCATTACCGAGTGGGTTTGTTTTTCAGAGAACACGTTCACTACTGAGTGGGTCTGTTTTTCAGAGAACACGCTCACTACTGAGTGGGTCTGTTTTTCAGAGAACACGCTCACTACTGAGTGGGTCTGTTTTTCAGAGAACACGGTCACTACCGAGTGGGTCTGTTTTTCAGAGAACACGGTCACTACCGAGTGGGTTTGTTTTTCAGAGAACACGCTCACTACCGAGTGGGTTTGTTTTTCAGAGAACATGTTCACTACTGAGTGGGTCTGTTTTTCAGAGAACACGGTCACTACTGAGTGGGTCTGTTTTTCAGAGAACATGTTCACTACTGAGTGGGTCTGTTTTTCAGAGAACACGGTCACTACTGAGTGGGTCTGTTTTTCAGAGAACACGGTCACTACCGAGTGGGTCTGTTTTTCAGAGAACAGGTTCATTACCGAGTGGGTTTGTTTTTCAGAGAACACGCTCACTACCGAGTGGGTCTGTTTTTCAGAGAACACGTTCACCACCCGACTTTCAGGATGCATATAGACTTGTACTGCACTGATTCAAATGACTGATGATTGGCTAAAATAAATTGATAATAAGATGATAGTTGGAGCTGTATTGTTAGATGTTGGTGATCGTAAATTGTTATTGAAGAAACTCACTTGCTATGGCTTTACGTCACATGGTTGGAGAGTAATTTATCCAATAGAAACCGGAGTGTTCTTCAATGGAAGCTTCTCGAACATTAGATTTATACAGTGCGGTGTCCCTCAGGGCAGTTCCCTTGGGCCATTACTCTTCTCTATGTTTACACATGATTTGCCACTGGTCCTACACCTGTTGTATTCGGCGCACGTGACACATATACTTTGATTTGATTTGGTCTTCCACGAAGCTAGAAGGACTATGTATGCAGATTATTCGACACTCTTTATGTTCAGCACCCAAAGCCAGTCATACATCTAAAACTGAGAGTATTGTATTTGATTCAAAACATTCTCTAAGACCTTAACCTCGGCTGTAGTTGGATATAAAGGGTGTGACCGTTGAGCCAGTTGAACTCCTAGGTATATGTAGTGGTCACTGCGTGGTCACTTATCATGGTTAAGTCATATTGACAGAGTTGTTGTGAAGATGGGGGAGGGGGTATGTATGTTATACAAATATATATAATAATACATTTTTGGCACAAATCAACTGTACTATTTGTTCAGGCACTGATCTTGTCCCGTCTTGATTACTTCCTGGTAATATGGTCAAGTGCAGCAAAGAATAGCCTAGAAAAGCTTCAGCTGGCTCAGAACATGGCAGCACGTCTTGCCCTTAACTGCCCACACAGAACTATTCATTGTTTTGTTTTACGTCTTCTAGGCAAGTCAGTTAAGAACAAAGTCTTATTTTCAATTACAGCCTAGGAACGGTGGGTTAACTGCCTTGTTCAGGGGCAGAACGACAGATTTTTACCTTGTCAGCTCAGGGGGACTCGATCTTGCAACCTTTCGGTTACTAGTCCAACGCTCTAACCACTAGGCTACCTGCCGCCCCTCACAACTAACACCAACAACATGCATGATCGTCTTTCCTGGTTGAGGGTTGAAGAGAGATTTACCTGCTTTTGTTTCGTTTTTATGATAAATATTACTGTGACGAAAATGTATGGATTGTCTGCATAATCAGACACCCATACCCCACCAGACACGCCACCAGGGGTCTCTTTACAGTTGTTAGTTTATTAGGATCCCCATTAGCAGCTAGTCTTCCTGGGATCCACATAAAACGTGCAAATACATGACGAAGTACAGAACCGTTATAGACAAAGACAGTCCCTAAGTCCAAAACAAATTCATGGCAACGCACAGTATTACACAGAGCCATGATCACATGGAACTGCCTTCGCAGTATTACACAGAGACATGATCACATGGAACTGCCTTCACAGTATTACACAGAGCCATGATCACATGGAACTACCTTCACAGTATTTTACAGAGCCATGATCACATGGAACTGCCTTCACAGTATTACACAGAGCCATGATCACATGGAACTACCTTCACAGTATTTTACAGAGCCATGATCACATGGAACTACCTTCACAGTATTACACAGAGCCATGATCACATGGAACTCCCTTCACAGTATTACACAGAGCCATGATCACATGGAACTACCTTCACAGTATTACACAGAGCCATGATCACATGGAACTCCCTTCACAGTATTACACAGAGCCATGATCACATGGAACTCCCTTCACAGTATTATACAGAGCCATGATCACATGGAACTCCCTTCACAGTATTACACAGAGCCATGATCACATGGAACTCCCTTCACAGTATTACACAGAGCCATGATCACATGGAACTACCTTCACAGTATTATACAGAGCCATGATCACATGGAACTCCCTTCACAGTTTTACACAGAGCCATGATCACATGGAACTCCCTTCACAGTATTACACAGAGCCATGATCACATGGAACTCCCTTCACAGTATTACACAGAGACATGATCACATGGAACTCCCTTCACAGTATTACACAGAGCCATGATCACATGGAACTACCTTCACAGTATTATACAGAGACATGATCACATGGAACTGCCTTCACAGTATTATACAGAGCCATGATCACATGGAACTCCCTTCACAGTATTATACAGAGCCATGATCACATGGAACTACCTTCACAGTATTACACAGAGCCATGATCACATGGAACTACCTTCACAGAGACACGATCACATGGAACTGCCTTCACAGTATTATACAGAGCCATGATCACATGGAACTCCCTTCACAGTATTACACAGAGCCATGATCACATGGAACTCCCTTCACAGTATTACACAGAGACATGATCACATGGAACTACCTTCACAGTATTACACAGAGACATGATCACATGGAACTGCCTTCACAGTATTATACAGAGCCATGATCACATGGAACTCCCTTCACAGTATTACACAGAGCCATGATCACATGGAACTCCCTTCACAGTATTACACAGAGCCATGATCACATGGAACTACCTTCACAGTATTATACAGATCAATACCTTCAATCTCCAGTTATTAAAGCAAACAGCAAAATGACTTTAAAAAAACACACCTGGTGGAACAATGAGGACCGTAAGGGAACAAACAGACACATTATTGTACTTCTTTGTGTATTGTTGTAGATTACATTTGTGTGACTGTCCTTGTCTATCAGTGTTTTGTTACTTGTCATGTCTTGTGTTTATTTGAAGACCCCAGGATGAGCAGGTGCTGCTTCTGCAAAATGTCATGGGGATCCTAATAAGCAAATTAACCTCTCCACCCTCTGTTATTCCCCCCCCCCCTCCACCAGTTACCAGAGGTTACTCCAGACTGTAGGTGTGTTGGAGGCCCAGAGAACTCAGAGTATACTGGACTTGGAGCGTCTGGTCATACAGCAGAGAGAGGCTCTCCGAGACCCCGTCAGCTTTGTGGAGCAGCTGCAGAAACAGGTACTGTTCTGTGTCATAGTAACGATTATAACCTGTTATAACAGGTATATGATGTATTATAACCCTCTTTGAGCCCATCGGCTTTGTAGAGCAGCAGCAGAAACAGGTTTGTTGTTCCTCTCTCTCTGTGTCTCTCTCTCTCTCTGTGTCTCTCTCTCTCTGTGTGTGTGTGTGTGTGTCTGTCTGTCTGTCTGTCTGTCTCTCCATTTATCCAAACGAAATGTTGTGTCTCACAATATGGCAGATTGAAGCTACTGTCTTGTTCTATGAGGTCACTTCCTGCTGAGTTCTTACCTCTGACCCCCAGGTGGAACTGGGCATGCCACGGCCCCAGAGAGTGGTTCAGCTGCCAGACATCTCATGGGACCAGTACACGTCAGGGCTGGGAGACTTCCAGAGGGAGTTCTGTGACAAGAAACGCAAAACGAGGAGGCTCAAACTCATATTCGATAAGGGTTAGTCGACCGTTACCAACAAGGCATCGTATGAATTAAGTTGTTTGATTGATTAATTGTTTATTTCATAATTGAAATTGGTCTTATTTTCTAATGTTTTGGAAATGCTTTGTTCTTTCTGTTTTCAATCAGTGTGCTGTATTATTATAGTCAGGTGACCAGACTGACCAATCGGTGTGCTGTATTATTATTATTACTATAGTCAGGTGACCAGACTGACCAATCAGTGTGCTGGATTATTATTACTATAGTCAGGTGACCAGACTGACCAATCAGTGTGCTGTATTATTACTACTATAGTCAGGTGACCAGACTGACCAATCGGTGTGCTGTATTATTATTATTATTACTATAGTCAGGTGATCAGACTGACCAATCAGTGTGCTGTATTATTATTACTACTATAGTCAGGTTACCAGACCGACCAATCAGTGTGCTGTATTACTATAGTCAGGTGACCAGACTGACCAATCAGTGTGCTGTATTATTATTACTACTATATTCAGGTGACCAGACTGACCAATCAGTGTGCTGTATTATTATTACTACTATAGTCAGGTTACCAGACCGACCAATCAGCCCCTTGGATCCCAAGGACAAGGAGGGTGAATCGTCGACCCTGTACTCTGCTCTGCCCTCTAGTGATGCTCTGGAGAACAGCAGCAACTCACAGGTAAACACACTGCCAATGGTTATCGTTGCACTACCCAACACACACACACACACACACTCAGTGCCTTCAGAATATATTCACGCGCCTTGACTTTCTTCACATTTTGTTGCCTTACAGCCTGAATTTAAAATGGATTAAATTGGGTAGCCTAGTGGTTAAAGCGTTGGACTAGTAACCGAAAGGTTGCTAGATCGAATCCCCGAGCTGACATGGTAAAAATCTGTCGTTCTGCCCCTGAACAAGGCAGGTAACCCATTGTTTCCTAGGCCGTCATTGTAAATAAGAATTTGTTCTTAACTGACTTCCCTAGTTAAATAAAGGTTCAATAAATACAAATTTAGATTTTTTTGTCACTGACCTACACTAAATAACCCATAATACCACATGAGAGGAATTATGTTTTTCAACATATTTACAAATTAATAAAAAATGAAAAGCTGAAATCTCTTCAGTCAATAAGTATTAACCTCTTTGTTATGGTAAGGAGCCTAAATAAGTTCAGGAGTAAAAATGTGCTTAACAAGTTACATAATAAGTTGCATGGACTCTGTGTACAATAATAGTGTTTAACATGATTTTTGAATGACTACCTCATCTCTGTACCCACACACATGCAATTATCTGTAAGGCCCCTTTAGTCAGGCAGTGAATTTCAAACACAGATTCAACCACAACGACCAGGGAGGTTTTCCAATGCCTCACAAAGAAGGGCACCTATTGGTCGATGGTTCAAATGTTTTTTTAAAGACATTGAATATCTCTTTGAGCATGGTGAAGTTATTAATTACACTTTGGATGGTGTATCAATACACCCAGTCACTACAAAGATACAGGCGTCCTTCCTAACTCAGTTGCCAGAGAGGAAGGAAACCACTCGGGGATTTCACCATGAGGCCAATGGTGACTTTAAAACAGCTACAGAGTTTAATGGCTGTGATGGGAGAAAACTGAGGATGGATCAACAACATTGTAGTTACTCCACAATACTAACCTAAATGACAAAGTGAAAAGAAGGAAGCCTGTACAGAATAAAAATATTCCAAAACATGCATCCTGTTTACAAGGCACTAAAGTAACACTGCAAAAAAATATGGCAAAGCAATTCACTTTTTGTCCTGAATACAACTTGTGGTTTGGGGCGAATCCAATACAACACATTACTGAGTACCTCTCCATATTTTCAAGCGTAGTAGTGGCTGCGTCATGTTATGGGTATGCTTGTAATCGTTAAGGACTGGAGAGTTTTTCAGGATAAATAAGAAATGGAATGGACCTAAGCACAGGCTAAACCCTAGAGGAAAACCTGGTTCAGTCTGCTTTCCACCAGACACTGGGAGATTAATTCACCTTTCAGCAGGACAATAACCTAAAACACAAGGCCAAATCTACACTTGAATTACTTACCAAGAAGGCAGTGAATGTTCCTGAATGGCCGAGTTACAGTTTAGACTTAAATCTACTTGAAAATCTATGGCAAGACCTGAAAATAGTTGTCTAGCAATGATCAACAACCAATTTGACAGAGTTTGAAGAATTTTGAAAAGAATAAATGGCAAATGTTGTACAATCCAGGTGAACAAAGTTCCTAGAGACTCACCCAGAAAGATTCACATCTGTGATCACTGCAAACAGTGCTTCTAACATAAATTGCTTCAGGGGTGTGAATACTTATGTAAATGTGAATACTTATGTGAATACTTATGGAAATGTGAATACTTATGTAAATACTTATGTAAATGTGAATACTTATGTGAATACTTATGTAAATGTGAATACTTATGTGAATACTTATGTAAATGTGAATACTTATGTAAATACTTATGTAAATGTGAATACTTATGTGAATATTTATGTAAATGTGAATACTTATGTAAATACTTATGTAAATGTGAATACTTATGTAAATGTGATTTCAAGCATGTTTCCATTTTGGGTGAAAACAATATTTATTCCATTTTGAGTTCAGGCTGGAACACAACAAAATGTCAAAGGGTAAGAATACTCTCTGAAGGCACTGTTCAACCATAGTTACTATTCTCTGTTCTCAATGAACATATTTGTTGGGACGGCAGGTAGTCTAGTGGTTAAGTGTGTTGGGGGTTACTGCTTCGAATCCCCGAGCCAACTAGGTGAAACATCTGTCGCTCTGGATAAGAGCTTCTGCTAAATGACTCAAATATAAATGTTCTGTAGTTAGTGCCCGGTCTGGTGTACCTCTACTAGTTACTGTGATACACACACTCCACTCCGTCTCTTTACACACTCCACTCCGTCTCTTTACACACTCCGTCTCTTTACACACTCCACTCCGTCTCTTTACACACTCCGCCCCGTCTCTTTACACACTCCGTCTCTTTACACACTCCACTCCGTCTCTTTACACACTCCACTCCGTCTCTTTACACACTCCACTCCGTCTCTTTACACACTCCACCCCGTCTCTTTACACACTCCACTCCGTCTCTTTACACACTCCACTCCGTCTCTTTACACACTCCGCCCCGTCTCTTTACACACTCCACTCCGTCTCTTTACACACTCCGCCCCGTCTCTTTACACACTCCACTCCGTCTCTTTACACACTCCACTCCGTCTCTTTACACACTCCACTCCGTCTCTTTACACACTCCACTCCGTCTCTTTACACACTCCGCCCCGTCTCTTTACACACCCCACCCCGTCTCTTTACACACTCCGCCCCGTCTCTTTACACACTCCGTCTCTTTACACACTCCACTCCGTCTCTTTACACACTCCCCCCCGTCTCTTTACACACTCCGTCCGTCTCTTTACACACTCCACTCCGTCTCTTTACACACTCCACTCCGTCTCTTTACACACTCCACTCCGTCTCTTTACACACTCCGTCCGTCTCTTTACACACTCCGTCTCTTTACACACTCCACCCCGTCTCTTTACACACTCCGTCTCTTTACACACTCCGTCTCTTTACACACTCCACTCCGTCTCTTTACACACTCCACCCCGTCTCTTTACACACTCCGTCCGTCTCTTTACACACTCCACTCCGTCTCTTTACACACTCCACTCCGTCTCTTTACACACTCCGTCTCTTTACACACTCCGTCTCTTTACACACTCCACTCCGTCTCTTTACACACTCCGTCCGTCTCTTTACACACTCCGTCTCTTTACACACTCCACCCCGTCTCTTTACACACTCCGTCTCTTTACACACTCCACTCCGTCTCTTTACACACTCCGTCTCTTTACACACTCCGTCTCTTTACACACTCCGTCTCTTTACACACTCCCCCCCGTCTCTTTACACACTCCACTCCGTCTCTTTACACACTCCGCCCCGTCTCTTTACACACTCCCCCCCGTCTCTTTACACACTCCACTCCGTCTCTTTACACACTCCACCCCGTCTCTTTACACACTCCACTCCGTCTCTTTACACACTCCACGCCGTCTCTTTACACACTCCGTCTCTTTACACACTCCACTCCGTCTCTTTACACACTCCACTCCGTCTCTTTACACACTCCACTCCGTCTCTTTACACACTCCGTCCGTCTCTTTACACACTCCACTCCGTCTCTTTACACACTCCGCCCCGTCTCTTTACACACTCCGTCTCTTTACACACTCCGCCCCGTCTCTTTACACACTCCGCCCCGTCTCTTTACACACCCCACTCCGTCTCTTTACACACCCCACTCCGTCTCTTTACACACTCCACTCCGTCTCTTTACACACCCCACTCCGTCTCTTTACACACTCCACTCCGTCTCTTTACACACCCCACCCCGTCTCTTTACACACTCCACTCCGTCTCTTTACACACTCCGCCCCGTCTCTTTACACACCCCACCCCGTCTCTTTACACACCCCACCCCGTCTCTTTACACACCCCACCCCGTCTCTTTACACACTCCCCCCCGTCTCTTTACACACTCCACCCCGTCTCTTTACACACTCCACCCCGTCTCTTTACACACTCCGCCCCGTCTCTTTACACACTCCACTCCGTCTCTTTACACACTCCGCCCCGTCTCTTTACACACTCCGCCCCGTCTCTTTACACACTCCCCCCCGTCTCTTTACACACTCCCCCCCGTCTCTTTACACACTCCGCCCCGTCTCTTTACACACTCCACTCCGTCTCTTTACACACTCCGCCCCGTCTCTTTACACACTCCGCCCCGTCTCTTTACACACTCCGCCCCGTCTCTTTACACACTCCACTCCGTCTCTTTACACACTCCACTCCGTCTCTTTACACACTCCACTCCGTCTCTTTACACACTCCGTCTCTTTACACACTCCGTCTCTTTACACACTCCACTCCGTCTCTTTACACACTCCACTCCGTCTCTTTACACACTCCGTCTCTTTACACACTCCGCCCCGTCTCTTTACACACTCCACTCCGTCTCTTTACACACTCCACTCCGTCTCTTTACACACTCCACTCCGTCTCTTTACACACTCCCCTCCGTCTCTTTACACACTCCCCTCCGTCTCTTTACACACTCCCCTCCGTCTCTTTACACACTCCCCTCCGTCTCTTTACACACTCCCCTCCGTCTCTTTACACACTCCACTCCGTCTCTTTACACACTCCGTCTCTTTACACACTCCGTCTCTTTACACACTCCGTCTCTTTACACACTCCACTCCGTCTCTTTACACACTCCACTCCGTCTCTTTACACACTCCGCCCCGTCTCTTTACACACTCCACCCCGTCTCTTTACACACTCCACTCCGTCTCTTTACACACTCCACTCCGTCTCTTTACACACTCCGCCCCGTCTCTTTACACACTCCACTCCGTCTCTTTACACACTCCGCCCCGTCTCTTTACACACTCCACTCCGTCTCTTTACACACTCCACTCCGTCTCTTTACACACTCCACTCCGTCTCTTTACACACTCCACTCCGTCTCTTTACACACTCCGCCCCGTCTCTTTACACACCCCACCCCGTCTCTTTACACACTCCGCCCCGTCTCTTTACACACTCCGTCTCTTTACACACTCCACTCCGTCTCTTTACACACTCCCCCCCGTCTCTTTACACACTCCGTCCGTCTCTTTACACACTCCACTCCGTCTCTTTACACACTCCACTCCGTCTCTTTACACACTCCACTCCGTCTCTTTACACACTCCGTCCGTCTCTTTACACACTCCGTCTCTTTACACACTCCACCCCGTCTCTTTACACACTCCGTCTCTTTACACACTCCACCCCGTCTCTTTACACACTCCGTCTCTTTACACACTCCGTCTCTTTACACACTCCGCCCCGTCTCTTTACACACTCCGTCTCTTTACACACTCCACTCCGTCTCTTTACACACTCCACCCCGTCTCTTTACACACTCCGTCCGTCTCTTTACACACTCCACTCCGTCTCTTTACACACTCCACTCCGTCTCTTTACACACTCCACTCCGTCTCTTTACACACTCCACTCCGTCTCTTTACACACTCCGTCTCTTTACACACTCCGTCTCTTTACACACTCCACTCCGTCTCTTTACACACTCCGTCCGTCTCTTTACACACTCCGTCTCTTTACACACTCCACCCCGTCTCTTTACACACTCCGTCTCTTTACACACTCCACTCCGTCTCTTTACACACTCCGTCTCTTTACACACTCCGTCTCTTTACACACTCCCCCCCGTCTCTTTACACACTCCACTCCGTCTCTTTACACACTCCGCCCCGTCTCTTTACACACTCCCCCCCGTCTCTTTACACACTCCACTCCGTCTCTTTACACACTCCACCCCGTCTCTTTACACACTCCACTCCGTCTCTTTACACACTCCACTCCGTCTCTTTACACACTCCGTCTCTTTACACACTCCACTCCGTCTCTTTACACACTCCACTCCGTCTCTTTACACACTCCGTCCGTCTCTTTACACACTCCACTCCGTCTCTTTACACACTCCGTCTCTTTACACACTCCGTCTCTT
The DNA here is from genome assembly GCF_016432855.1 of Salvelinus namaycush. Taxonomy (NCBI): domain Eukaryota; kingdom Metazoa; phylum Chordata; class Actinopteri; order Salmoniformes; family Salmonidae; genus Salvelinus; species Salvelinus namaycush. Next base: position 42,691,050 of record NC_052317.1, read on the forward strand.
TACACACTCCGCCCCGTCTCTTTACACACTCCGCCCCGTCTCTTTACACACCCCACTCCGTCTCTTTACACACCCCACCCCGTCTCTTTACACACCCCACTCCGTCTCTTTACACACTCCACTCCGTCTCTTTACACACCCCACCCCGTCTCTTTACACACTCCACCCCGTCTCTTTACACACTCCGCCCCGTCTCTTTACACACTCCACTCCGTCTCTTTACACACTCCGCCCCGTCTCTTTACACACTCCGCCCCGTCTCTTTACACACTCCCCCCCGTCTCTTTACACACTCCGCCCCGTCTCTTTACACACTCCACTCCGTCTCTTTACACACTCCGCCCCGTCTCTTTACACACTCCGCCCCGTCTCTTTACACACTCCACTCCGTCTCTTTACACACTCCACTCCGTCTCTTTACACACTCCACTCCGTCTCTTTACACACTCCGTCTCTTTACACACTCCGTCTCTTTACACACTCCGTCTCTTTACACACTCCGTCTCTTTACACACTCCACTCCGTCTCTTTACACACTCCACTCCGTCTCTTTACACACTCCACTCCGTCTCTTTACACACTCCGTCCCGTCTCTTTACACACTCCACTCCGTCTCTTTACACACTCCACTCCGTCTCTTTACACACTCCACTCCGTCTCTTTACACACTCCCCTCCGTCTCTTTACACACTCCCCTCCGTCTCTTTACACACTCCCCTCCGTCTCTTTACACACTCCCCTCCGTCTCTTTACACACTCCCCTCCGTCTCTTTACACACTCCACTCCGTCTCTTTACACACTCCACTCCGTCTCTTTACACACTCCGTCTCTTTACACACTCCGTCTCTTTACACACTCCACTCCGTCTCTTTACACACTCCACTCCGTCTCTTTACACACCCCACCCCGTCTCTTTACACACTCCCCCCCGTCTCTTTACACACTCCCCCCCGTCTCTTTACACACTCCGCCCCGTCTCTTTACACACTCCGCCCCGTCTCTTTACACACTCCGCCCCGTCTCTTTACACACTCCGTCTCTTTACACACTCCCCCCCGTCTCTTTACACACTCCGCCCCGTCTCTTTACACACTCCGCCCCGTCTCTTTACACACTCCGCCCCGTCTCTTTACACACTCCGTCTCTTTACACACTCCACTCCGTCTCTTTACATACTCCGCCTCGTCTCTTTACACACTCCGCCTCGTCTCTTTACACACTCCGTCTCGTCTCTTTACACACTCCACCCCGTCTCTTTATACATACTACATCACATGGTTAAGCATGAGAGCAGACCTTCCTTCCTGTCTCTCTGTGTCTCTGTCTCTCTCTCTGTGTCTCTGTCTCTCTCTCTGTCTCTCTGTCTCTCTCTCTGTCTCTCTCTCTGTCTCTCTCTCTGTCTCTCTGTCTCTCTCTCTGTCTCTCTCTCTGTCTCTCTCTCTGTCTGTCTCTCTGTCTCTCTCTCTGTCTCTCTCTCTGTCTCTCTCTCTCTCTCTGTCTCTCTGTCTCTGTCTGTCTGTCTCTCTCTCTGTGTCTCTGTCTCTCTCTCTGTGTCTCTGTCTCTCTCTCTGTCTCTCTCGCTCTCTCTCTGTCTCTCTGTGTCTCTGTCTCTCTCTCTGTGTCTCTGTCTCTCTCTCTGTCTCTCTGTCTCTCTCTGTCTCTCTGTCTCTCTGTCTCTCTCTCTCTCTCTCTGTCTCTCTGTGTCTCTGTCTCTCTGTGTCTCTGTCTCTCTGTGTCTCTGTCTCTGTGTGTCTCTCTCTCTGTGTCTCTCTCTCTCTCTCTCTCTGTCTCTCTCTCTCTCTGTCTCTCTGTGTCTCTGTCTCTCTGTGTCTCTGTCTCTCTCTCTGTCTCTCTGTCTCTCTCTCTGTGTCTCTGTCTCTCTCTTTCTACACGTTTGTCTGAAAGCGTTCAGTTTAATTGATTGTGTAGATTAGACATCTCCAAGGCGCTTTAACAAACATCACATCATGCCTGCGTCCCAATGGAATCCTATATATAGTGCACTACTTTAGACCAGAGCCCTATGGCACCCTATTCCCTATATAGTGCACTACTTTAGACCAGAGCCCTATGGCACCCTATTCCCTATATAGTGCACTACTTACAGAGACCTATGGATGCAACCCGTCACGTCATTAATTTATTCCTGGATTGTGCCTGTCTGTCTACCCGTCTCTCTAACCTGTCTGTCTGTCTACCTGTGTCTCTCCAACCTGTCTGTCTGTCTACCCGTCTCTCTCTAACCTGTCTGTCTACCCGTCTCTCTCTAACCTGTCTGTCTGTCTACCTGTCTCTCTCTAACCTGTCTGTCTGTCTTCCTTCTCTCTCTAACCTGTCTGTCTGTCTACCCTTCTCTCTCTAACCTGTCTGTCTGTCTACCCTTCTCTCTCTAACCTGTCTGTCTGTCTACCCTTCTCTCTCTAACCTGTCTGTCTGTCTACCCTTCTCTCTCTAACCTGTCTGTCTGTCTACCCTTCTCTCTCTAACCTGTCTGTCTGTCTACCCTTCTCTCTCTAACCTGTCTGTCTGTCTACCCGTCTCTCTCTAATCTGTCTGTCTACCCGTCTCTCTCTAACCTGTCTGTCTACCCGTCTCTCTCTAACCTGTCTGTCTACCCGTCTCTCTCTAACCTGTCTGTCTACCCTTCTCTCTCTAACCTGTCTGTCTACCCTTCTCTCTCTAACCTGTCTGTCTACCCTTCTCTCTCTAACCTGTCTGTCTGTCTACCCTTCTCTCTCTAACCTGTCTGTCTGTCTACCCTTCTCTCTCTAACCTGTCTGTCTGTCTACCCTTCTCTCTCTAACCTGTCTGTCTACCCGTCTCTCTCTAACCTGTCTGTCTACCCGTCTCTCTCTAACCTGTCTGTCTACCCGTCTCTCTCTAACCTGTCTGTCTGTCTACCCTTCTCTCTCTAACCTGTCTGTCTGTCTACCCGTCTCTCTAACCTGTCTGTCTACCCGTCTCTCTCTAACCTGTCTGTCTACCCTTCTCTCTCTAACCTGTCTGTCTGTCTACCCTTCTCTCTCTAACCTGTCTATCTACCCTTCTCTCTCTAACCTGTCTGTCTGTCTACCCTTCTCTCTCTAACCTGTCTGTCTGTCTACCCTTCTCTCTCTAACCTGTCTGTCTGTCTACCCTTCTCTCTCTAACCTGTCTGTCTGTCTACCCGTCTCTCTCTAACCTGTCTGTCTGTCTACCCGTCTCTCTCTAATCTGTCTGTCTGTCTACCCGTCTCTCTCTAACCTGTCTGTCTGTCTACCCTTCTCTCTCTAACCTGTCTGTCTGTCTACCCTTCTCTCTCTAACCTGTCTGTCTGTCTACCCTTCTCTCTCTAACCTGTCTGTCTACCCGTCTCTCTCTAACCTGTCTGTCTACCCGTCTCTCTCTAACCTGTCTGTCTACCCGTCTCTCTCTAACCTGTCTGTCTGTGTCCAGATGATCCGAGGGCGGCTGTGTCACCAGAGTAAACCTGACACCTTTAACCAGCTGTGGACCGTGGAAGAACAGGTACTGACAAGGGTGTGTGTGTGTGTGTGTGTGTGTGTGTGTGTGTGTGTGTGTGTGTGTGTGTGTGTGTGTGTGTGTGTGTGTGTGTGTGTGTGTGTGTGTGTGTGTGTGTGTGTGTGTGTGTGTGTGTGTGTGTGTGTGTGTGTTGTTATTCTTTTTTATGTTTTTACTAGAGATCAGATCAAATGTGTGTCTGTGGTCTTTCGACTGTCTCTCTCTCTACCGCACCTGCTGTCTCTCTCTCTACCGCACCTGCTGTCTCTCTCTCTACCGCACCTGCTGTCTCTCTCTCTACCGCACCTGCTGTCTCTCTCTCTACCGCACCTGCTGTCTCTCTCTCTACCGCACCTGCTGTCTCTCTCTACCGCACCTGCTGTCTCTCTTTCTACCGCACCTGCTGTCTCTCTTTCTACCGCACCTGCTGTCTCTCTCTCTACCGCACCTGCTGTCTCTCTCTCTACCGCACCTGCTGTCTCTCTCTCTACCGCACCTGCTGTCTCTCTCTCTACCGCACCTGCTGTCTCTCTCTCTACCGCACCTGCTGTCTCTCTCTCTACCGCACCTGCTGTCTCTCTCTCTACCGCACCTGCTGTCTCTCTCTCTACCGCACCTGCTGTCTCTCTCTCTACCGCACCTGCTGTCTCTCTCTCTACCGCACCTGCTGTCTCTCTCTCTACCGCACCTGCTGTCTCTCTCTCTACCGCACCTGCTGTCTCTCTCTCTACCGCACCTGCTGTCTCTCTCTCTACCGCACCTGCTGTCTCTCTCTCTACCGCACCTGCTGTCTCTCTCTCTACCGCACCTGCTGTCTTCTCTCTCTACCGCACCTGCTGTCTCTCTCTCTACCGCACCTGCTGTCTCTCTCTCTACCGCACCTGCTGTCTCTCTCTCTACCGCACCTGCTGTCTCTCTCTCTACCGCACCTGCTGTCTCTCTCTCTACCGCACCTGCTGTCTCTCTCTCTACCGCACCTGCTGTCTCTCTCTCTACCGCACCTGCTGTCTCTCTCTCTACCGCACCTGCTGTCTCTCTCTCTACCGCACCTGCTGTCTCTCTCTCTACCGCACCTGCTGTCTCTCTCTCTACCGCACCTGCTGTCTCTCTCTCTACCGCACCTGCTGTCTCTCTCTCTACCGCACCTGCTGTCTCTCTCTCTACCGCACCTGCTGTCTTCTCTCTCTACCGCACCTGCTGTCTCTCTCTCTACCGCACCTGCTGTCTCTCTCTCTACCGCACCTGCTGTCTCTCTCTCTACCGCACCTGCTGTCTCTCTCTCTACCGCACCTGCTGTCTCTCTCTACCGCACCTGCTGTCTCTCTCTCTACCGCACCTGCTGTCTCTCTCTCTACCGCACCTGCTGTCTCTCTCTCTACCGCACCTGCTGTCTCTCTCTCTACCGCACCTGCTGTCTCTCTCTCTACCGCACCTGCTGTCTTCTCTCTCTACCGCACCTGCTGTCTTCTCTCTCTACCGCACCTGCTGTCTCTCTCTCTACCGCACCTGCTGTCTCTCTCTCTACCGCACCTGCTGTCTCTCTCTCTACCGCACCTGCTGTCTCTCTCTCTACCGCACCTGCTGTCTCTCTCTCTACCGCACCTGCTGTCTCTCTCTCTACCGCACCTGCTGTCTCTCTCTCTACCGCACCTGCTGTCTCTCTCTCTACCGCACCTGCTGTCTCTCTCTCTACCGCACCTGCTGTCTCTCTCTCTACCGCACCTGCTGTCTCTCTCTCTACCGCACCTGCTGTCTCTCTCTCTACCGCACCTGCTGTCTCTCTCTCTACCGCACCTGCTGTCTCTCTCTCTACCGCACCTGCTGTCTCTCTCTCTACCGCACCTGCTGTCTCTCTCTCTACCGCACCTGCTGTCTCTAACTCTGATTGATCGGCTATGAAAAGCCAACTGACATTTACTCCTGAGGTGCTGACCTGTTGCATCCTCTACAACCACTGTGATTAATATTATTTGAACCTGCTGGTCATCTATGAACTAGAGGTCGACCGATTATGATTTTTCAACGCCGATACCGATTATTGGAGGACCAAAAAAAGCAGATACTGATTAATTGGATGATTTTTATATATATTTGTAATAATTACAATGAACACTTTTATTTTAACTTAATATAATACATGAATAAAATCTATTTAGTCTCAAATAAATAATGAAACATGTTCAATTTGGTTTAAACAATGCAAAAACAAAGTGTTGGAGAAGAAAGTAAAAGTGCAATATGTGCCATGTAAAAAAGCTAACGTTTAAGTTCCTTGCTCAGAACATGAGAACATATGAAAGCTGGTGGTTCCTTTTAACATGAGTCTTCAATATTCCCAGGTAAGAAGTTTTAGGTTGTAGTTATTGTAGGAATTATAGGACTATTTCTCTCTATACCATTTGTATTTCATATACCTTTGACTATTGGATGTTCTAATAGGTACTTTAGTATTGCCAGCCTAATCTCAGGAGTTGATAGGCTTGAAGTCATAAACAGCGCTGTGTGTCAAGCATTGCTAAGAGCTGCTGGCAAACGCAGGAAAGTGCTGTTTGAATGAATGCTTACGAGCCTGCTGCTGCCTACCACCGCTCAGTCAGACTGCTCTATCAAATATCAAATCATAGACTTAATTATAACATAATAACACACAGAAATACGAGCCTTTGGTCATTAATATGGTCGAATCCGGAAACTATCATCTCGAAAACAAAACGTTTATTATTTCAGTGAAATATGGAACCGTTCCGTATTTTATCTAACGGGTGGCATCCATCAGTCTAAATATTCCTGTTAAATTGTACAACCTTCAATGTTATGTCATAATTATGTACAATTCTGGCAAATTAATTAGTCTTTGTTAGGAAGCAACACAGTTTGCAACGAGCCAGGCGGCCCAAACTGTTGCAAATACCCTGACTCTGCGTGTAATGAACGCAAGAGAAGTGACACAATTTCCCTGGTTAATATTGGCTGCAAACATGCATTTATTTTAACTAAATATTAAAATAAATATTAATATAGTTATAATATAGTATAGTAATATAATATAGTAATAAATAATATAGTTAAAATAAATATTATTAGTTTAGTTATTATTTTAACTAAATATGCAGGTTTTAAAAAAGTATATACTTCTGTGTATTGATTTTAAGAAAGGCATCGATGTTTATGGTTAGGTACATTTGTGTGCTTTTTTCGCGAATGCACTTTTGTTAAATCATCACCTTTTTCGCGAAGTTGAAGTAGGCTGTGATTCGATGATAAATTAACAGGCACCACATTGATTATATGCAGCGCAGGACAAGCTAGTTAACTAGTAATATCATCAACCATGTGTAGTTAACCTAGTAATATCATCAACCATGAGTAGTTAACTAGTAATATCATCAACCATGAGTAGTTAACCTAGTAATATCATCAACCATGAGTAGTTAACCTAGTAATATCATCAACCATGTGTAGTTAACCTAGTAATATCATCAACCATGTGTAGTTAACCTAGTAATATCATCAACCATGTGTAGTTAACCTAGTAATATCATCAACCATGTGTAGTTAACTAGTGATGATGTTAAGATTGATTGTTTTTTATAAGATAAGTTTAATGCTAGCTAGCAACTTAACTTGGCTCCTTGCAGCCACAAGGTCCTTTTGACGCTGCACTCGCGTAACAGGTGGTCAGCCTGCCACGCGGTCTCCTCGTGGAAGGCGATGTAATCGGCCGTAACCGGCGTCCAAAAAGGCCAATTACCGATTGTTATGAAAACTTGAAATCGGCCCTAATTAGTCGGCCATGCCCTGTACTCTGTTATAATCTCCATCCGGCTCAGCCAGAAGAGGACTGGCCACCCCTCAGAGCCTGGTTCCTCTCTAGGTTTCTTCCTAGGTTCTGGCCTTTCTAGGGAGTTTTTCCCAGCCACCGTGCTTCTACACCTGCATTGCTTGCTGTTTGGGGTTTTAGGCTGGGTTTCTGTACAGCACTTTGAGACATCAGCAGATGTAAGAAGGGCTTTATGAATAAATTTGATTGATTTTCCCTCTCTGTGTGTGTGTGTGTGTGTGTGTGTGTGTGTGTGTGTGTGTGTCTGTGTAGAAAAAGCTGGAGCTTCTTCTACTGCAGTTTCCTCCTGAGGAGGTGGAGTCTAAACGCTGGCAGAAGATAGCTGACGCCCTGGGCAACAGGACCGCTAAACAGGTCTCACACACACACACACACACACACACACACACACACACACACACACACACTGAGATACACACTTACATTTCAAAGGTATGTGTGAGCAGGTCCTCAGAGAAACAGGTAATATAACACACTGATCTGGGTACAGGTCAGAGAAACAGGTAATATAACATACTGATCTGGGTACAGGTCAGAGAAGCAGGTAATATAACAAACTGATCTGGGTACAGGTCAGAGAAACAGGTAATATAACATACTTATCTGGGTACAGGTCAGAGAAACAGGTAATATAACATACTGATCTGGGTACAGGTCAGAGAAACAGGTTAATATAGTATACTGATCTGGGTACAGGTCAGAGAAACAGGTAATATAACATACTGATCTGGGTACAGGTCAGAGAAACAGGTAATATAACATACTGATCTGGGTACAGGTCAGAGAAATAGGTAATATAACACACTGATCTGGGTACAGGTCAGAGAAACAGGTTAATATAGTATACTGATCTGGGTACAGGTCAGAGAAACAGGTAATATAACATACTGATCTGGGTACAGGTCAGAGAAACAGGTAATATAACACACTGATCTGGGTACAGGTCAGAGAAACAGGTAATATAACATACTGATCTGGGTACAGGTCAGAGAAACAGGTTAATATAACACCCTGATCTGGGTACAGATCAGAGAAACAGGTTAATATAGTATACTGATCTGGGTACAGGTCAGAGAAACAGGTAATATAACATACTGATCTGGGTACAGGTCAGAGAAACAGGTAATATAACACACTGATCTGGGTACAGGTCAGAGAAACAGGTAATATAACATACTGATCTGGGTACAGGTCAGAGAAACAGGTAATATAACATACTGATCTGGGTACAGGTCAGAGAAACAGGTTAATATAACACACTGATCTGGGTACAGGTCAGAGAAACAGGTAATATAACACACTGATCTGGGTACAGGTCAGAGAAACAGGTAATATAACACACTGATCTGGGTACAGGTCAGAGAAACAGGTTAATATAACACACTGATCTGGGTACAGGTCAGAGAAACAGGTTAATATAACATACTGATCTGGGTACAGGTCAGAGAAACAGGTTAATATAACACACTGATGTGTGTGTGTGTGTGTGTGTGTGTGTGTGTGTGTGTGTGTGTGTGTGTGTGTGTGTGTGTGTGTGTGTGTGTGTGTGTGTGTGTGTGTGTGTGTGTGTGTGTGTGTGTGTGCAGGTGGCCAGCCGCGTACAGAAGTACTTCATCAAACTGACTAAAGCAGGAATCCCTGTTCCTGGGAGGACTCCCAACATGTGCATGTACAGCAAGAAGGTATCTACATATTCTCAAACCTCCTCCTCACCTCTCCCTCTCCTCACCTCACCTCACCTCACCTCACCTCACCTCTCCTCTCCTCTCCTCTCCTCTCCTCCTCTATCTCTCCTCTCCTCTCCTCTCCTCTCCTCACCTCACCTCACCTCACCTCACCTCACCTCACCTCACCTCACCTCACCTCACCTCACCTCACCTCACCTCACCTCTCCTCTCCTCTCCCCAGACATTTTGTTGTTGCTCTGAACTGGCTTACCTTTGTTCACCTCTGGATGTGTGGGTTTAGTTAAATAACCAGCGCTGGGGTCTGTAACCAGTGGGTTTAGTTAAATAACCAGCGGTGGGGTCCGTAACCAGTGGGTTTAGTTAAATAACCAGCGGTGGGGTCTGTAACCAGTGGGTTTAGTTAAATAACCAGCGCTGGGGTCCGTAACCAGTGGGTTTAGTTAAATAACCAGCGCTGGGGTCCGTAACCAGTGGGTTTAGTTAAATAACCAGCGGTGGGGTCCGTAACCAGTGGGTTTAGTTAAATAACCAGCGGTGGGGTCCGTAACCAGTGGGTTTAGTTAAATAACCAGCGCTGGGGTCCGTAACCAGTGGGTTTAGTTAAATAACCAGCGGTGGGGTCCGTAACCAGTGGGTTTAGTTAAATAACCAGCGGTGGGGTCCGTAACCAGTGGGTTTAGTTAAATAACCAGCGGTGGGTCCGTAACCAGTGGGTTTAGTTAAATAACCAGCGGTGGGGTCCGTAACCAGTGGGTTTAGTTAAATAACCAGCGGTGGGGTCCGTAACCAGTGGGTTTAGTTAAATAACCAGCGGTGGGGTCCGTAACCAGTGGGTTTAGTTAAATAACCAGCGGTGGGGTCCGTAACCAGTGGGTTTAGTTAAATAACCAGCGGTGGGGTCCGTAACCAGTGGGTTTAGTTAAATAACCAGCGGTGGGGTCCGTAACCAGTGGGTTTAGTTAAATAACCAGCGGTGGGGTCCGTAACCAGTGGGTTTAGTTAAATAACCAGCGGTGGGGTCCGTAACCAGTGGGTTTAGTTAAATAACCAGCGGTGGGGTCTGTAACCAGTGGGTTTAGTTAAATAACCAGCGCTGGGGTCCGTAACCAGTGGTGGGGTCCGTAACCAGTGGTGGGGTCCGTAACCAGTGGTGGGGTCCGTAACCAGTGGTGGGGTCCGTAACCAGTGGGTTTAGTTAAATAACCAGCGCTGGGGTCCGTAACCAGTGGGTTTAGTTAAATAACCAGCGGTGGGGTCCGTAACCAGTGGGTTTAGTTAAATAACCAGTGGTGGGGTCCGTAACCAGTGGGTTTAGTTAAATAACCAGTGGTGGGGTCCGTAACCAGTGGGTTTAGTTAAATAACCAGCGGTGGGGTCCGTAACCAGTGGGTTTAGTTAAATAACCAGCGCTGGGGTCCGTAACCAGTGGGTTTAGTTAAATAACCAGCGGTGGGGTCCGTAACCAGTGGGTTTAGTTAAATAACCAGCGCTGGGGTCCGTAACCAGTGGGTTTAGTTAAATAACCAGCGGTGGGGTCCGTAACCAGTGGGTTTAGTTAAATAACCAGCGCTGGGGTCTGTAACCAGTGGGTTTAGTTAAATAACCAGCGATGGGGTCCGTAACCAGTGGGTTTAGTTAAATAACCAGCGGTGGGGTCCGTAACCAGTGGGTTTAGTTAAATAACCAGCGCTGGGGTCCGTAACCAGTGGGTTTAGTTAAATAACCAGCGGTGGGGTCCGTAACCAGTGGGTTTAGTTAAATAACCAGCGGTGGGGTCCGTAACCAGTGGTGGGGTCCGTAACCAGTGGGTTTAGTTAAATAACCAGCGCTGGGGTCCGTAACCAGTGGGTTTAGTTAAATAACCAGCGCTGGGGTCCGTAACCAGCGGTGGGGTCCGTAACCAGTGGGTTTAGTTAAATAACCAGCGGTGGGGTCCGTAACCAGTGGGTTTAGTTAAATAACCAGCGGTGGGGTCCGTAACCAGTGGGTTTAGTTAAATAACCAGCGGTGGGGTCCGTAACCAGTGGGTTTAGTTAAATAACCAGCGCTGGGGTCCGTAACCAGTGGTGGGGTCCGTAACCAGTGGGTTTAGTTAAATAACCAGTGGTGGGGTCCGTAACCAGTGGGTTTAGTTAAATAACCAGCGCTGGGGTCTGTAACCAGTGGGTTTAGTTAAATAACCAGCGGTGGGGTCCGTAACCAGTGGGTTTAGTTAAATAACCAGCGCTGGGGTCCGTAACCAGTGGTGGGGACCGTAACCAGTGGGTTTAGTTATATAACCAGCGCTGGGGTCCGTAACCAGCGGTGGGGTCCGTAACCAGTGGGTTTAGTTAAATAACCAGTGGTGGGGACCGTAACCAGTGGGTTTAGTTATATAACCAGCGCTGGGGTCCGTAACCAGCGGTGGGGTCCGTAACCAGTGGGTTTAGTTAAATAACCAGCGCTGGGGTCTGTAACCAGTGGTGGGGTCCGTAACCAGTGGGTTTAGTTAAATAACCAGCGCTGGGGTCCGTAACCAGTGGTGGGGTCCGTAACCAGCGGGTTTAGTTAAATAACCAGCGCTGGGGTCCGTAACCAGTGGTGGGGACCGTAACCAGTGGGTTTAGTTATATAACCAGCGCTGGGGTCCGTAACCAGTGGGTTTAGTTAAATAACCAGCGCTGGGGTCTGTAACCAGTGGTGGGGTCCGTAACCAGTGGGTTTAGTTAAATAACCAGCGCTGGGGTCTGTAACCAGTGGTGGGGTCCGTAACCAGCGGGTTTAGTTAAATAACCAGCGCTGGGGTCCGTAACCAGTGGGTTTAGTTAAATAACCAGCGCTGGGGTCCGTAACCAGTGGGTTTAGTTAAATAACCAGCGCTGGGGTCTGTAACCAGTGGGTTTAGTTAAATAACCAGCGCTGGGGTCCGTAACCAGTGGGTTTAGTTAAATAACCAGCGCTGGGGTCCGTAACCAGTGGGTTTAGTTAAATAACCAGCGGTGGGGTCCGTAACCAGTGGGTTTAGTTAAATAACCAGCGGTGGGGTCCGTAACCAGTGGGTTTAGTTAAATAACCAGCGGTGGGGTCCGTAACCAGTGGGTTTAGTTAAATAACCAGCGCTGGGGTCCGTAACCAGTGGGTTTAGTTAAATAACCAGCGCTGGGGTCCGTAACCAGCGGTGGGGTCCGTAACCAGTGGTGGGGTCCGTAACCAGCGGTGGGGTCCGTAACCAGCGGTGGGGTCCGTAACCAGCGGTGGGGTCCGTAACCAGTGGGTTTAGTTAAATAACCAGCGGTGGGGTCCGTAACCAGTGGGTTTAGTTAAATAACCAGCGATGGGGTCCGTAACCAGTGGGTTTAGTTAAATAACCAGCGGTGGGGTCCGTAACCAGTGGGTTTAGTTAAATAACCAGCGGTGGGGTCCGTAACCAGTGGGTTTAGTTAAATAACCAGCGGTGGGGTCCGTAACCAGTGGGTTTAGTTAAATAACCAGCGGTGGGGTCCGTAACCAGTGGGTTTAGTTAAATAACCAGCGGTGGGGTCCGTAACCAGTGGGTTTAGTTAAATAACCAGCGGTGGGGTCCGTAACCAGTGGGTTTAGTTAAATAACCAGTGGTGGGGTCCGTAACCAGTGGGTTTAGTTAAATAACCAGCGGTGGGGTCCGTAACCAGTGGGTTTAGTTAAATAACCAGCGCTGGGGTCCGTAACCAGTGGGTTTAGTTAAATAACCAGCGCTGGGGTCCGTAACCAGTGGGTTTAGTTAAATAACCAGCGCTGGGGTCCGTAACCAGTGGTGGGGTCCGTAACCAGCGGTGGGGTCCGTAACCAGCGGTGGGGTCCGTAACCAGCGGTGGGGTCCGTAACCAGTGGGTTTAGTTAAATAACCAGCGGTGGGGTCCGTAACCAGTGGGTTTAGTTAAATAACCAGCGATGGGGTCCGTAACCAGTGGGTTTAGTTAAATAACCAGCGGTGGGGTCCGTAACCAGTGGGTTTAGTTAAATAACCAGCGGTGGGGTCCGTAACCAGTGGGTTTAGTTAAATAACCAGCGGTGGGGTCCGTAACCAGTGGGTTTAGTTAAATAACCAGCGGTGGGGTCCGTAACCAGTGGGTTTAGTTAAATAACCAGCGGTGGGGTCCGTAACCAGTGGGTTTAGTTAAATAACCAGCGGTGGGGTCCGTAACCAGTGGGTTTAGTTAAATAACCAGCGCTGGGGTCCGTAACCAGTGGGTTTAGTTAAATAACCAGCGCTGGGGTCCGTAACCAGTGGGTTTAGTTAAATAACCAGCGGTGGGGTCTGTAACCAGTGGGTTTAGTTAAATAACCAGCGCTGGGGTCCGTAACCAGTGGGTTTAGTTAAATAACCAGCGGTGGGGTCCGTAACCAGTGGGTTTAGTTAAATAACCAGCGCTGGGGTCCGTAACCAGTGGGTTTAGTTAAATAACCAGCGGTGGGGTCCGTAACCAGCGGGTTTAGTTAAATAACCAGCGGTGGGGTCAGTAACCAGTGGGTTTAGTTAAATAACCAGTGGTGGGGTCCGTAACCAGTGGGTTTAGTTAAATAACCAGCGCTGGGGTCCGTAACCAGTGGGTTTAGTTAAATAACCAGCGGTGGGGTCCGTAACCAGTGGGTTTAGTTAAATAACCAGCGGTGGGGTCCGTAACCAGTGGGTTTAGTTAAATAACCAGCGGTGGGGTCCGTAACCAGTGGGTTTAGTTAAATAACCAGCGGTGGGGTCTGTAACCAGTGGGTTTAGTTAAATAACCAGCGCTGGGGTCCGTAACCAGTGGGTTTAGTTAAATAACTAAGAGACGTGGCTAATCTGTAATCATAAATAATCTGTAATCATAAATAATCTGTTGTTGTTGTCTGTAGGTGTCCAATAAGAGGCAGCACCACCTGAACAAGCACCTGTACCGACCGTCTACCTTCCTGACGTCATATGAGCCTCCTGTCTATATGGATGAAGAGGATGAGAGAGCGGCCTACTATAGCGCCCTGCAGGACCCCGATGGAGACGACACGGTACGACACACTGACCACACGGTACCACACACTGACCACACGGTACCACACACTGACCACACGGTACCACACACTGACCACACGGTACCACACACTGACCACACGGTACCACACACTGACCACACGGTACCACACACTGACCACACGGTACCACACACTGACCTATAGCGCCCTGCAGGACCCCGATGGAGACGACACGGTACGACACACTGACCAGACGATACGACACACTGACCAGACGATACGACACACTGACCACACTGACCACACGGTACCACACACTGACCACACGGTACCACACACTGACCACACGGTACCACACACTGACCACACGGTACCACACACTGACCACACTGTACGACACACTGACCACACGATACGACACACACTGACCACACGGTACCACACACTGACCACACGGTACCACACACTGACCACACGGTACGACACACTGACCACACGGTACCACACACTGACCACACGGTACCACACACTGACCACACGGTACCACACACTGACCACACGGTACGACACACACTGACCACACGGTACGACACACACTGACCACACGGTACCACACACTGACCACACGGTACGACACACTGACCACACGGTACGACACACTGACCACACGGTACGACACACTGACCACACGGTACGACACACTGACCACACGGTACCACACACTGACCACACGGTACGACACACTGACCACACGGTACCACACACTGACCACACGGTACGACACACTGACCACACGGTACCACACACTGACCACACGGTACCACACACTGACCACACGGTACCACACACTGACCACACGGTACGACACACACTGACCACACGGTACGACACACTGACCACACGGTACGACACACTGACCACACGGTACCACACACTGACCACACGGTACGACACACTGACCACACGGTACGACACACTGACCACACGGTACGACACACTGACCACACGGTACGACACACACTGACCACACGGTACGACACACTGACCACACGGTACGACACACACTGACCACACGGTACGACACACACTGACCACACTCCTCTCTCCTCTATCTCTGCCTCTCTCTTTCCTCTCTCTCCCTCTCTTTTTCCTCTATCTCCCTTAACTCTCTCTCTCTCTCTCTCTCTCTCTATCTCTCTCATTTCCATCTGCTTCTGATGTCTGTAACCTTTAAGACCCAGCTGGTCGCTGTACCCTGCCGGGAGCCACACGTGCTGTGAAAGTGCGTCAGCAGCTAAGCTCAGACAGTCATTCAGGAAGCAGGGCGTTTGTCTCTAGTCTTGACCTTTCCTGTCACTACTAACACTCCTTTTCAGAAACCTGACTCTTAGTCTGTCATACTAAAGAGTGTGTGTGTGAGGACTGGCCACCCCTCATAGCCTGGTTCCTCTCTAGGTTTCTTCCTAGGTTCTGGCCTTTCTAGGGAGTTTTTCCTAGCCACCGTGCTTCTACACCTGCATTGCTTGCTGTTTGGGGTTTTAGGCTGGGTTTCTGTACAGCACTTTGTGATATCAGCTGATGTACGAAGGGCTATATAAATACATTTGATTTGATTTTGTGTGTGTGTGTGTGTGTGTGTGTGTCCCCAGGATGAGGAGGGTGTACCTGTGGAGTTGAGACACCTGCCGGAGTACAAGGAGCTTCTGGAGCTGAAGAGGATGAAGAAACACAAACTGCAGGAGATCCAGGCTGAGAGTAGCATGGCCCTGCACCATGGATACAAGGTACACACATCACCGTGGATACAAGGTACACACATCACCGTGGATACAAGGTACACACATCACCGTGGATACAAGGTACACACATCACCGTGGATACAAGGTACACACATCACCGTGGATACAAGGTACACACATCACCGTGGACACAGGGTACACACATCACCGTGGATACAAGGTACACACATCACCGTGGATACAAGGTACACACATCACCGTGGACACAGGGTACACACATCACCGTGGATACAAGGTACACACATCACCGTGGATACAGGGTACACACATCACCGCTAAGACCTGTTAGTCATGACACACACAGATTAACATACAGGCACGGATGCACTTATACCACACCCCCTTGGGCCTCATTGCTATTATAAACTAGTTACCAACAACAATTAAACAGGAAACTAGTATTCTTACGTCATACCTGTGGTATATTGTCTGATATACACAAGGCTGAAAATGCTGTTTCAGCCAATCAGCATCCAGGACCCATACTTCCCGGTTTATAATGGCATGTTAACCATGTGCTTCTGTGTGTCTCTCTCTGCAGTGTGACGTGTGTGGTGTAGAGCCTATCCAGGGGTTGCGTTGGCATTGTCAGGACTGTCCCTCAGACAACGCCGTGGACTTCTGTTCCAACTGCTCCGACTGGTGAGTCCTGCCTGGCTGGGGGCTCTGTTCATCAGGCTAGAAATGGGTTAAAATGTTGTTTTTTTAACACAGCGAAACAGAACTATGTATTGACTGAGGTCTGTTCTGTAACAGGACTATGTATTGACTGAGGTCTGTTCTGTAACAGGACTATGTATTGACTGAGGTCTGTTCAGTAGGTGCCAAACAGGACTATGTATTGACTGAGGTCTGTTCTGTAGGAGTCAAACAGGACTATGTATTGACTGAGGTCTGTTCTGTAACAGGACTATGTATTGACTGAGGTCTGTTCTGTAGGAGTCAAACAGGACTATGTATTGACTGAGGTCTGTTCAGTAACAGGACTATGTATTGACTGAGGTCTGTTCTGTAGGTGCCAAACAGGACTATGTATTGACTGAGGTCTGTTCTGTAACAGGACTATGTATTGACTGAGGTCTGTTCAGTAACAGGACTATGTATTGACTGAGGTCTGTTCTGTAGGAGCCAAACAGGACTATGTATTGACTGAGGTCTGTTCAGTAGGAGCCAAACAGGACTATGTATTGACTGAGGTCTGTTCAGTAGGAGCCAAACAGGACTATGTATTGACTGAGGTCTGTTCAGTAACAGGACTATGTATTGACTGAGGTCTGTTCAGTAGGTGCCAAACAGGACTATGTATTGACTGAGGTCTGTTCAGTAACAGGACTATGTATTGACTGAGGTCTGTTCTGTAACAGGACTATGTATTGACTGAGGTCTGTTCTGTAACAGGACTATGTATTGACTGAGGTCTGTTCAGTAACAGGACTATGTATTGACTGAGGTCTGTTCTGTAACAGGACTATGTATTGACTGAGGTCTGTTCTGTAGGTGCCAAACAGGACTATGTATTGACTGAGGTCTGTTCAGTAGGTGCCAAACAGGACTATGTATTGACTGAGGTCTGTTCTGTAACAGGACTATGTATTGACTGAGGTCTGTTCAGTAACAGGACTATGTATTGACTGAGGTCTGTTCTGTAGGAGCCAAACAGGACTATGTATTGACTGAGGTCTGTTCTGTAGGTGTCAAACAGGACTATGTATTGACTGAGGTCTGTTCTGTAACAGGACTATGTATTGACTGAGGTCTGTTCTGTAGGTGCCAAACAGGACTATGTATTGACTGAGGTCTGTTCTGTAGGTGCCAAACAGGACTATGTATTGACTGAGGTCTGTTCTGTAGGTGCCAAACAGGACTATGTATTGACTGAGGTCTGTTCTGTAGGTGCCAAACAGGACTATGTATTGACTGAGGTCTGTTCTGTAGGTGCCAAACAGGACTATGTATCGACTGAGGTCTGTTCTGTAGGTGCCAAACAGGACTATGTATTGACTGAGGTCTGTTCTGTAGGTGCCAAACAGGACTATGTATTGACTGAGGTCTGTTCTGTAGGAGCCAAACAGGACTATGTATTGACTGAGGTCTGTTCTGTAGGTGCCAAACAGGACTATGTATTGACTGAGGTCTGTTCTGTAGGTGCCAAACAGGACTATGTATTGACTGAGGTCTGTTCTGTAGGTGCCAAACAGGACTATGTATTGACTGAGGTCTGTTCTGTAACAGGACTATGTATTGACTGAGGTCTGTTCAGTAGGTGCCAAACAGGACTATGTATTGACTGAGGTCTGTTCTGTAACAGGACTATGTATTGACTGAGGTCTGTTCTGTAACAGGACTATGTATTGACTGAGGTCTGTTCTGTAGGAGCCAAACAGGACTATGTATTGACTGAGGTCTGTTCAGTAGGACCCAAACAGGACTATGTATTGACTGAGGTCTGTTCAGTAGGACCCAAACAGGACTATGTATTGACTGAGGTCTGTTCTGTAGGAGTCAAACAGGACTATGTATTGACTGAGGTCTGTTCAGTAACAGGACTATGTATTGACTGAGGTCTGTTCTGTAGGTGCCAAACGGGACTAAACATTTTCAAACATGTGAAAAATAAATAAATTGTGCTGGACATACAAAAGGCTCATACCAGAGTGCTGGAGTTTTGTTCCCAATATTTAGTTTTTGGCAACGCTTTATTTGAGGGGTACCTATACAGTCTTCATAAGTTAAACTATACATAACCCGTTCATAAAAACTATGTAAGCATTCATGAAATGTGTTTGTTTGAGCAAACCTTTTTTCAATGGTCATTTTTTTAGATTTTTGTACTGAATGAAATGTAATGTACAGTTTGAATAATGTCAAATTATGTATGTATTTCCCCTGCCTCCTCCTGTCCCCTCTTCCTGTCCCCTCTTCCTGTCCCCTCCTCCTGTCCCCTCTTCCTGACCCCTCCTCCTGTCCCCTCTTCCTGTCCTCTCTTCCTGTCCCCTCTTCCTGTCCCCTCTTCCTGTCCCCTCTTCCTGTCCCCTCTTCCTGTCCTCTCTTCCTGTCCCCTCCTCCTGTCCCCTCTTCCTGTCCCCTCCTCCTGTCCCCTCCTCCTGTCCCCTCTTCCTGTCCCCTCTTCCTGTCCCCTCTTCCTGTCCCCTCTTCCTGTCCTCTCCTCCTGTCCCCTCTTCCTGTCCTCTCCTCCTGTCCTCTCTTCCTGTCCCCTCTTCCTGTCCCCTCTTCCTGTCCCCTCTTCCTGTCCTCTCCTCCTGTCCCCTCTTCCTGTCCCCTCTTCCTGTCCCCTCTTCCTGTCCTCTCTTCCTGTCCCCTCCTCCTGTCCCCTCCTCCTGTCCCCTCTTCCTGTCCCCTCCTCCTGTCCCCTCTTCCTGTCCCCTCCTCCTGTCCTCTCTTCCTGTCCTCTGTTCATGACAGAGAGACACAGTCCTCTTTTCTATTGCTGTGTATTAAAGGTCCAATGCAGATGTTTTTATCATTTCTTTACAATTAAGTACCAAACTGTGTATTTTTTTTATTTATTTTTTTACAATTTTAATGAAAAAATAAATAATGCTTGTTAGTATAAAGAGCAAAATCTCAAGTAAAAAAATGTGCAAGGGCTGTCTGGGAGTGGTCTGAGGGGGAGGGGGAAACTGAAAACTAGCTGTTATTGGCAGAGAGGTTTGGAACTCACTTTCTTACTGGTCTATTAACTAATTCACTGCCTGGTGATGTCAACTCCATCCCACCAAAACAGAAGGAAATTTCAGGCGGACTCTTCTTTTGTTTGTTTTTACCTTTATTTAACTAGGCAAGTCAGTTAACAACAAATTCTTATTTTACAATGACGGCCTAGCCCGGCCAAAACCTCCCCTAATAACCCAGACGACGCTGGGCCAATTAACAGCTCTTAGATATACAAACAGCTCTAACAGATTTACAAACAGCTCTAACAGATTTACAAACAGCTCTAACAGATTTACAAACAGCTCTAACAGATTTACAAACAGCTCTAACAGATTTACAAACAGCTCTAACAGATTTACAAACAGCTCTGACAGATTTACAAACAGCTCTAACAGATTTACAAACAGCTCTTAGATTTACAAACAGCTCTTACAGATTGACAAACAGCTCTAACAGATTGACAAACAGCTCTTACAGATTGACAAACAGCTCTAACAGATTGACAAACAGCTCTTAGATTTACAAACAGCTCTTACAGATTTACAAACAGCTCTAACAGATTGACAAACAGCTCTTAGATATACAAACAGCTCTAACAGATTTACAAACAGCTCTTACAGATTTACAAACAGCTCTAACAGATTTACAAACAGCTCTTACAGATTTACAAACAGCTCTAACAGATATACAAACAGCTCTAACAGATTGACAAACAGCTCTTAGATTTACAAACAGCTCTTACAGATTGACAAACAGCTCTAACAGATTGACAAACAGCTCTTACAGATTGACAAACAGCTCTAACAGATTTACAAACAGCTCTAACAGATTTACAAACAGCTCTTACAGATTGACAAACAGCTCTAACAGATTGACAAACAGCTCTAACAGATTGACAAACAGCTCTAACAGATTTACAAACAGCTCTAACAGATTGACAAACAGCTCTAACAGATTTACAAACAGCTCTAACAGATTTACAAACAGCTCTAACAGATTTACAAACAGCTCTTACTCTAACAGATATACAAACAGCTCTTAGATATACAAACAGCTCTAACAGATTTACAAACAGCTCTAACAGATTTACAAACAGCTCTTACTCTAACAGATATACAAACAGCTCTAACAGATTTACAAACAGCTCTTACAGATATACAAACAGCTCTTACAGATTTACAAACAGCTCTTACAGATCTAACAGATATACAAACAGCTCTTACAGATATACAAACAGCTCTTACAGATATACAAACAGCTCTAACAGATTTACAAACAGCTCTTACAGATTTACAAACAGCTCTAACAGATTTACAAACAGCTCTTACAGATTGACAAACAGCTCTTACAGATTGACAAACAGCTCTAACAGATATACAAACAGCTCTTACAGATTGACAAACAGCTCTTACAGATATACAAACAGCTCTAACAGATATACAAACAGCTCTTACAGATTTACAAACAGCTCTTACAGATATACAAACAGCTCTTACAGATTGACAAACAGCTCTTACAGATATACAAACAGCTCTAACAGATTGACAAACAGCTCTAACAGATATATAAACAGCTCTTACAGATTTACAAACAGCTCTTACAGATTTACAAACAGCTCTAACAGATTTACAAACAGCTCTTACAGATTGACAAACAGCTCTAACAGATATACAAACAGCTCTTACAGATATACAAACAGCTCTAACAGATTGACAAACAGCTCTAACAGATTGACAAACAGCTCTAACAGATTTACAAACAGCTCTGACAGATTTACAAACAGCTCTGACAGATTGACAAACAGCTCTTACAGATTGACAAACAGCTCTAACAGATTTACAAACAGCTCTAACAGATTTACAAACAGCTCTAACAGATTTACAAACAGCTCTTACAGATTTACAAACAGCTCTTACAGATTGACAAACAGCTCTTACAGATTGACAAACAGCTCTTACAGATTGACAAACAGCTCTTACAGATATACAAACAGCTCTTACTCTAACAGATTTACAAACAGCTCTAACACTAAAAGGGCATGATCATAATTTTCACAATTTCACAGTATTATTCCATCCTCATAGTGTGAAAATATATTTCAAATACAGGAAAAACACGTTTTTGACTGCATTGGGCCTTTAAGAACAAGTCTACCTTCCTACACTTTTTCTAATGGCCGTTTATGAACCTACACATTAGCAGCCTTGTTGCGTATGTCGTAGATAACTTTTAACAGTTTCAGTGGTTATTTATTAACCTCTTAACCCCTTGTTTGTCCCCTCCTCCAGCCTGTACAAGACTGAGAGCCACATGCCAGACCACCATCTGGAGCCTGTCCATCATCATGAGACCTTCCTAGACAGGGACTACTGTCTGGCTCAGACCCCTGGATATAACTACCTGGACCCCAACTACTACCCTGCTAACAGATGATGGGGGGCCACAGACTGGCCCCTAAACTCCAGCCTATGCCTCAGCCCAGGGGCCACAGTTTTAGTTACACCGAAGGGTCCCTAGCATCCAGGTCCCAGGGACCACAGTTTCAGCCCAGGGGCCACAGTCACCCAGCCTCAGCCCACACAGCTAGCCTCAGTCAGCTAGCCTACGACAGCTAGCCTCCAGATCCCAGGGACCACAGTCACCCAGCCTCAGCCCACACAGCTAGCCTACTACGACAGCTAGCCTACTACGACTGCTAGCCTCCAGATCCCAGGGGCCACAGTCACCCAGCCTCAGCCCACACGGCTAGCCTCAGTCAGCTAGCCTACGACAGCTAGCCTCCAGATCCCAGGGGTCACAGTTTCAGCTACACCCCAGCGGCCCTTAGCCCCAGACTCAACCTACAGCAGCAACAAACTGGTAGTGTGTGGCTCATGGCGCTGTCTCTCAGACCCGAATCTTGACGGTTCTCACACCAGCTACTCTGCTCACCCCGCCCTGCTAGCCCAGCAGACTGGCAGGAATCCCATTCTGACGGTGGTTGTGGTGGTGGGGGGAGGTGAAACTGGCTGCACCGCAGACTCCATTTTGGCTCAAAGAAGAGGTCTGGGACACGCTCACTTCTCTGACCGGTTACCACGACGACCAACAAACTGAATAAGTCTCTGAAAAATATACTAAAAAATAACACTATAAAAAAATAAACAATATGAAAAATGCACACCGACATTCCTGACCGCCAAGAAAGACTCAAGGAGGGCCATCCTCTTCCCCCTCTTCCTCATACCTCTGTGTGCTGCTTGTTAACCTGGGGTGTAGAAGTGCTGGGGTGTGTTGATGGTAGTGTGGTGGTCTGGTTGATGAGTGAATATGTTCCTAGATAGATAGATATCTGTCATTGAGTATTTCTGGTGAATCAAGCCTCTTCTGTTGTGAACTGGGGGCGGGGTTGAGAAAGGAGCTTGATGCCGATGAGAGGCGTGTCTTTCATTCCTACTAGGTTTTAAACCAATCAGAAGACAGGCGTTTTCTGATGTAACCCACACGGCGGGTGTTGTCATGGTAATGGACCCTGACACACCTCCACCTTCACGTTTCCATGGAGATCATGTCAGCCAGCAGCTAGTCACCTCTCTCTCTCTCCTTCTCTCCTCTTCCCCCTCACCTCTCTTCTCTTCCCCCTCTCTCTCTCCTCTCTTCTCTTCCCCCTCACCTCTCTCTCCTCTCTCTTTCCCCCCCACCTCTCTCTTTCCCCCTCACCTCTCTCTTCCCCCTCTCTCTCTCCTCTCTTCTCTTCCCCCTCACCTCTCTCTCTCCTCTCTTCTCTTCCCCCTCACCTCTCTCTCTCCTCTCTCTTTCCCCCTCTCTCTCTCCTCTCTCTCTCTCTCCTCTCTTCTCTTCCCCCCCCCTCTCTCTCTCTCCTCTAAAATCTGTTCAGTCACCAACAGAGAAGCACTAGAGAGCTAATGAAGACTTGTGAAACTTAAACTTGTGATGAAAAATGAAAATATATTGTTTTTCTTTTCAATGTGTTTGATGCTGTTGTTTGATCAGGTGGTTGATCACGTGCAGTCAGTATAATAATAATAGCCCAGTGGTAACTACGACGACAACGTAAAGCTAGTTGCCGTCTGTGGGACATTTTTTTTGTTTGATGAATCAATCACGCCTCTGAACCTTGATCTTCAACCCCTGACCTCTATTCAACTGCCCCATCAGCAATCCTCTAGATAAGGGGTAGACCACCCCTGTTTCAGGAGTACTGCGGGTACTGCAGGTATTCTGTTCCAACGAGGGCACCACACCTAACCAACTGAGCTAATTGATCAGTTGAGTGATTTGCCTAAATTCAACACACCTGCTATTCCCAGGTCGGTTAAATCAAAAACATGAAGTGGCTCCAGGACCGGGGTCGCCTACCCTTGTTTTAGATCCTCTGAGTCCGGGTTATCCAAACACGGTCCTGGGTGTTCCAGGTCGGTTAAATCAAAAACATGAAGTGGCTCCAGGACCGGGGTCGCCTACCCTTGTTTTAGATCCTCTGAGTCCGGGTTATCCAAACACGGTCCTGGGGGCCCGTTTTGGTTGTTGTCCACTACACAGCTGATTGAAGTAACCAACTCATCGTCAAGCTTCGATTATTTTTAATCAGCTGTGTAGTGGTAGGACAACACCCAAAACATACACCCAGGGTGTGGGGCCCCAGGGCCGAGTTTGTGAAACCCTGCTGTAAAGTTAGCCTGTCTTGCCTAAACGTCCCAATTTAAAAGATTGTATTTTTTTTTTAAACAAGACACGACTGGAGGAGGTGGTGATTCGGGTGATGATTTTGTGACGGTGGAAATCTCTCACCCACGTTATTTTATACACACATTTTGTTGTCCTTAATTGAGTAGACGCCCACTACCCACCATGCCCTGCTTCAATAACTGTGTATAACAGTATGTTCTTAACTGCTAGAGGATATCTGTGGAAATAAAAGTATGTGAATAGTAATCTATATCCTTAGTCCTCTGTTATTCTGTGGCTTTGTTATTGCTGCCTCCAGTATATTATAATATCGTATAATATATTATAATATATTATAATATATTATAGTATGCTGTGGTTGGCTCATTTGTGACCAAAAGCCATGTTGACCTGATTCATGTGATTCAATGTATCAGAGAATCTTTATTCCCTTTTAATAAAATATCACAAGTATTAATCATTGTTTTATTTAAACCTATAATTTGGCAGGGAGTCATGTTGAGAGTGAAACCGACATTTCTTGTACAAATTAGCTTTATAATTACAAAGATACACACATCAAATACAAAACAGGAATACAAAACAAGTTCATAGAAAATAAACACATCGTTCAGTAAGGAAGCCTGGTGGCTTAGACTGATGGGCTTCCTGGACCCACACGGTGGCGCTGGTGGACCCACACGGTGGTGCTGGTGGCTTAGACTGATGGGCTTTCTGGACCCACACGGTGGCGCTGGTGGCTTAGACTGATGGGCTTCCTGGACCCACACGGTGGTGCTGGTGGACCCACACGGTGGTGCTGGTGGCTTAGACTGATGGGCTTTCTGGACCCACACGGTGGCGCTGGTGGCTTTGACTGAAGGGCTTTCTGGACCCACACGGTGGTGCTGGTGGACCCACACGGTGGTGCTGGTGGACCCACACGGTGGTGCTGGTGGACCCACACGGTGGTGCTGGTGGACCCACACGGTGGCGCCGGTGGCTTTGACTGACGGGCTTTCTGGACCCACACGGTGGTGCTGGTGGACCCACACGGTGGTGCTGGTGGACCCACACGGTGGCGCCGGTGGCTTTGACTGACGGGCTTTCTGGACCCACACGGTGGTGCTGGTGGACCCACACGGTGGTGCTGGTGAACCCACATGGTGGCGCTGGTGGCTTAGACTGACGGGCTTTCTGGACCCACACGGATAGTGTGAGGTTATTTATACAAATATATTTTGTTTCAGCAAGATTTCTATCTCCTCACTGTTACTTAGTAGGCATCATTATATTGGTTAATCAATTAGTCATTATATTGGTTAATCAATGAGTCATTATATTGGTTAATCAATGAGTCATTATATTGGTTAATCTATTAGTCATTATATTGGTTAATCTATTAGTCATTATATTGGTTAATCTATTAGTCATTATATTGGTTAATCTATTAGTTATTATATTGGTTAATCTATTAGTCATTATATTGGTTAATCTATTAGTCATTATATTGGTTAATCTATTAGTCATTATATTGGTTAATCTATTAGTCATTATATTGGTTAATCTATTAGTCATTATATTGGTTAATCTATTAGTCATTATATTGGTTAATCTATTAGTCATTATATTGGTTAATCTATTAGTCATTATATTGGTTAATCTATTAGTCATTATATTGGTTAATCAATTAGTCATTATATTGGTTAATCTATTAGTCATTAATATTAGTTCTATTATTTGACCCTGCTGGTCATCTATGAACGTTTGAACATCTTGAGGAACGATCTGGCCTTAATGGCCATGTACTCTAATCATTTCCACCTGTCTGTCTCTCTCTCTGTCTGTCTGTCTGTCTGTCTGGCTGTCTGGCTGTCTGGCTGTCTGGCTGTCTGTCTGTCTCTTGCTGACCAGGCCTCACTGCAGATACACTGTGACAATCTTACTCTCAAGCAAGGAGAACGTGTTCTTTCTATTGCAGAATCGTTCACGATATAGGCCCACAGTCAACTCCTGGGATACGTCCCCAATGGAACCCTATTCCCTATATATAGTGCACTACTTTAGACCAGAGCCCTATGGAACCCTATATATATATATAGGGTTCCATAGGCCTCTGGTCTGAAGTAGTGCACTATATAGGGAATATGGTTCCATAGGCCTCTGGTCTAAAGTAGTGCACTATATAGGGAATAGGCTTTGTCGTGCCCTCTTCACGACTTTCTTGGTGTATTTGGACCATTTGGACCAATATGTGCCAAGTGTGGAGGAACACTGGTGTTTCTGCTGCCTCTGACCTGTACGAAGTGGACCTAATGTCAGGGCTGCTGTTTCTGCTGGTCCTGTCCTGTACGAAGTGGACCTAATGTCAGGGCTGCTGTTTCTAATGGTCCTGACCTGTACGAAGTGGACCTAATGTCAGGGCTGGTGTTTCTAATGGTCCTGACCTGTACGAAGTGGACCTAATGTCAGGGCTGGTGTTTCTGCTGGTCCTGTCCTGTACGAAGTGGACCTAATGTCAGGGCTGGTGTTTCTAATGGTCCTGTCCTGTACGAAGTGGACCTAATGTCAGGGCTGGTGTTTCTAATGGTCCTGTCCTGTACGAAGTGGACCTAATGTCAGGGCTGGTGTTTCTGCTGGTCCTGACCTGTACGAAGTGGACCTAATGTCAGGGCTGGTGTTTCTGCTGGTCCTGACCTGTACGAAGTGGACCTAATGTCAGGGCTGGTGTTTCTAATGGTCCTGTCCTGTACGAAGTGGACCTAATGTCAGGGCTGGTGTTTCTAATGGTCCTGTCCTGTACGAAGTGGACCTAATGTCAGGGCTGCTGTTTCTAATGGTCCTGTCCTGTACGAAGTGGACCTAATGTCAGGGCTGCTGTTTCTAATGGTCCTGACCTGTACGAAGTGGACCTAATGTCAGGGCTGGTGTTTCTAATGGTCCTGACCTGTACGAAGTGGACCTAATGTCAGGGCTGGTGTTTCTGCTGGTCCTGTCCTGTACGAAGTGGACCTAATGTCAGGGCTGGTGTTTCTAATGGTCCTGTCCTGTACGAAGTGGACCTAATGTCAGGGCTGGTGTTTCTGCTGGTCCTGACCTGTACGAAGTGGACCTAATGTCAGGGCTGGTGTTTCTGCTGGTCCTGACCTGTACGAAGTGGACCTAATGTCAGGGCTGGTGTTTCTGCTGCTCCTGGCCTGTACGAAGTGGACCTAATGTCAGGGCTGGTGTTTCTGCTGCTCCTGGCCTGTACAAAGTGGACCTAATGTCAGGGCTGGTGTTTCTGCTGCTCCTGGCCTGTACAAAGTGGACCTAATGTCAGGGCTGGTGTTTCTGCTGCTCCTGGCATGGTTTCGATACCTTTTCCGAAATCTTGTGATCATGAACGCGCAGGGTCAAAGGACACTTTGATAGTAAATAAACTTCATAGCTTTCATTGGTACGGTTATCAACATGACTTTGGTTGTGGAAAGCAGAAATGCCAGGTTTAAGGTTATAGTGGATATGGCGAAATAGTTATTGAGAGTAACAGATGTTACTGTCAAAATGGTTGTTGACATGCTGAATAATCCTAAATGTGGATTGTTTCAGTATTGAATTAGTTGGGATTATACATTTTTTTTTTTATATACTGTATATATATTTTTTCTTATTACAGAATTTGTCAGACCACGATTAATTTCACACTCCAGCACAGTAGGTGGCGGCATGCACCTTCAACGTTTGTTTGCGGACCGTGATATCATCAAACAAGAAGAAGCAGGAAGCAACTACGTCATCTGAGGGCGATAGCTCTTCCTGTAGTAACATGGCTAGCTGCTGTTCCCTGAAATTATTGACACTTTTCAGCCTGATTATTGTTCCTGCCTCGGTGGAAAGTAATAATATTGAGGTAAATATATAGCACCTTTTTTCTTAGCGATAGTCGTTCAAAAATATTCGGTTCACCTTGCTGTTTAATCACTACTGCTTGCTAATCTAGTTAGCTAGCTAACGTTAATACACCTGTCTGATCTTGTTCTGTCGTTTGTACATTTGCAACAACGACTACTTTCACTATGGTCCACTCTATATGTCCAGTCAGACTATTTAAAAAGACAGTAAGGAACTGTAGCTTTTTGGACCAATTCTTCAGGGAGGTACTAGAGATGATTTTGAGGAGATGTGGAATCGTATTAATGCCCACTGTGTACATTGTCGATGGGCCGCACGGGGCATTCTGGGTAAACTCCGGGACCAACCCTGTTTATCCAGCAGTGGTATGTAGGGTGGTGTGTTGCTGGCATTTTGAAGCATCATTTTATCCTTCACTTGTTTGTAACAATTGCTAATACTTTGGCCACTTTGTATTTGTAGTCAATTTCGTTCTGAAGTTATCGACAGTCGCACATAGCCTAAACATCTTGATTCTATGTTTCGGGGAAATATGTAGTGAATAATGTGACTGGGAAATGAAAAAGCATCCGTCGCATTGACCAGCGCTAGCTAGCCACCACTCTCCATAGTCTATTTTTATATGTCCTTGTGTACTGGTCAATACAATGGTAGCCAGCCTAACGAAATACCCGTTCTTTTTGAAATAATGCAGGCTGAAGCTGGTAAATTCTTCAGCAGTGGACACACAAACAATTGGGCAGTTTTGGTGAGTAATTATGCACGCACACACTTAAATCGTAATATTTTTTTTAAAATAAGGTGTTGAATTTTGTTTCTTCTCCATTAACATTTTATTAAAATGTAACTTTGTCCTTTTCCCCTTAGGTGTGCACATCCAGATTCTGGTTCAACTATCGTCATGTGGCCAACACACTATCTGTGTACCGTAGTGTCAAGAGACTGGGCATCCCAGACAGGTAACTAACTGTTACCCTGTCTGTGTACCGTAGTGTCAAGAGACTGGGCATCCCAGACAGGTAACTAACTGTTACCCTGTCTCTGTACCGTAGTGTCAAGAGACTGGGCATCCCAGACAGGTAACTAACTGTTACCCTGTCTGTGTACCGTAGTGTCAACAGACTGGGCATCCCAGACAGGTAACTAACTGTTACCCTGTCTCTGTACCGTAGTGTCAAGAGACTGGGCATCCCAGACAGGTAACTAACTGTTACCCTGTCTGTGTACCGTAGTGTCAACAGACTGGGCATCCCAGACAGGTAACTAACTGTTACCCTGTCTCTGTACCGTAGTGTCAAGAGACTGGGCATCCCAGACAGGTAACTAACTGTTACCCTGTCTCTGTACCGTAGTGTCAACAGACTGGGCATCCCAGACAGGTAACTAACTGTTACCCTGTCTCTGTACCG